>NC_056750.1:567428754-567478754 GCF_019279795.1 Protopterus annectens | reverse complement strand
TTTTATAGCTTTAATTTTTTCGTTTGTTAGATTTGCCCATAGTTTTACATAGTAATGTGTTACCATTACATCCTCATGCCATACTTCTCTATATTTTTCTGTATAATCAATTTTTATTTTCTACAAAAATATTTTTCTTGGTAATATTTTATTTCTTCATTTATATACTTTTTCTCTCTTTTACCATAACCCAGCATTTATAATCCAATTCTACTATTCATCTCTCATTTTTTTTTCATTTATCCACTTTAACACTTTGTACAAATTTAATGAAGCAGTATATTTATTTATTTGACATTCGTTTACCAGGATAGTCCAACTTGGTCATAGAACATGTTTTCAATGGAGGCAAAGGGAGAAAAACTCATACATAAACACACACACACACACACACACACACACACACACACTTAAATAAAAATGATATCCTACACACTGGTTGATAACTTATCACCAGTTTTACTTAACAGACATTTAAGACAATGCAAAACATAGTCCATGAATAGATTAAAAATTATTACAATGTACAGCTAGTTAAAACTTTACAACATACTCCACAAACAGATTAAAAACTTTACAATGTACAGTTAATTAAAACTTTACAGCATACTCCACAAACAAATTAAAAACTTTACAATGTACAGTTAATTAAAACTTTACAGCATACTCCACAAACAGATTAAAAACTTTACAATGTACAGTTAATTAAAACTTTACAACATACTCCACAAACAGATTAAAAACTTTACAATGTACAGTTAATTAAAACTTTACAACTTACTCCACAAACAGATTAAAAACTTTACAATGTACAGTTAATTAAAACTTTACAGCATACTCCACAAACAGATTAAAAACTTTACAATGTACAGTTAATTAAAACTTTACAGCATACTCCACAAACAGATTAAAAACTTTACAATGTACAGTTAATTAAAACTTTACAGCATACTCCACAAACAGATTAAAAACTTTACAATGTACAGTTAATTAAAACTTTACAGCATACTCCACAAACAGATTAAAAACTTTACAATGTACAGTTAATTAAAACTTTACAGTATACTCCACAAACAGATTAAAAACTTTACAATGTACAGTTAATTAAAACTTTACAGCATACTCATGTCATTAAGATTCATTGCAATAGATTTCTTCGAAGATAATGAGAAGTAAACAAACTATGTACTTGGGAACATGTGAATATATATACCACTGAGTTTATTAACCCCAAACCTCATTCCCCTTTATTTACATACAAAACTCCTCTTTTTACTGGGTTTAATCTAAAACCCCATATAAATGAAAAAATATCTGCTATAATTAATTTGCAAATACTGTTAGCAGCATAAACACACTTGTTAAGTATGAGTACTGAATTTATCAAATAAAACTTTTTTCTGAATGCTGAATTTATCAAATAAACCTCCTTTTCTGAAAGATAATGGCTGGGATTCACTAATCCTCCATTTAAGACTAACTAAGTCTTACTCGGAAACTGCAGTCTAAGAGTATGACATCAGCACGTCATGCATATTCATGAGGGCATGCTGACTCAACTCTAAGGCTAACACGGAGTGTGCACAAGTGCAGGGGGTGTGTCAGACTGCCGAGTAGTCCAAATATCCACGCCCCTGCAAGTGCCTAAACTACATATGTCAACTGAAATGAGCGAGTCCGCTCAAATGTCTACATACCCAACACTACACTCCCCCACATTCTAAATCCCTGTACAAGCTTAAAATGTAAAGCTTTCCTTTTTTTTTTTTTTAATTATTCCCGATATAGCTGTTTGTATTTGCAAGTGTATGCATGGGTTTGCCCATTGCTTAGCTATACTTAGCAGTGTAGACATCGAAGAGGATAATAAACTACTTATATGCAAATTAAGCCAAATAGCAATAGCGTAGTGATAGAGCCCTCGCACAAAGAGGAGGCATTCCCGGTTCAAGTCCCGTCACTCCACTTCCCATTTTCAGCAGGAAATCTGTGCATAAAAAGAATTCCTGATATTTACCTTTTAAATTTTAGTAAAATGCATTGAAATGGCCTATGTGGTAGTGAACGATATTTTATATATATATATATATATATATATATATATATATATATATATATGAGAAGGTGGAATGGTCATGCATAAGTAATGTATCTTAAGCAATGTGAAGCAATGCTAAGCAAAGTTTACTAGTATTAAGCACAGTTAAGTATAATTTCTCATAGCTTAGCACTGCTTTAATTTGCGCAATGGCTTTGCGAGGAGCTGCACATTGCGCCAAGTAGCGCAAACAAAACATCTTTGCGTGGAGCTGTGCACCGCGCTAACTAGGGCAATGTTGGGCAATGGAGAGCAATGTCGAGCAATGTTGGGCAAAGTTGAGCAAAGTCAGCTAAACACAGCCACACCTCCTAGCTGGTCTGGCCAGTAGTAAAATAAAAAGGAATGACAGGCCCTGAACCCAGGATACTGTGCACCATAATGACAGTACTAAACCACTAAGCCATGATAGCTTTACATATGGATGCATTTCCAACACACTCATATATATCAATGGAAGTTTACCCATTGCTAAGCAGGTTTGCTTTTAGCTGAGATTTTTCAAAACTGGCCAATCACAATAAGTGCAGGAAATGAGGCATATTTAAGCTCCATAGGTGGGAATAATTGCTATAACTGGTTGTAGCTCCCATCTGCAGACAGTATGGCTCTCGTTTTTGAGTGCAATGGTGGGGCATTGAGGAGTTAAAAGTAATGGTTTGGCTCTTTGTCCATCATCATGATGCAAGACTCCTGCGAGGCCAGTTTCAGGGCACTGAGTACAAAGCGGAAGCCTGGAACCGTCTAGCACATGATCTCACCTGTGCCACAGGTGTCCCTAGGACTGATGAGCAGGTCAGACACCACTACTCAGACCTGAAGAGACACAAGGAGGACTGACTGAACTAGTGGATACAGGAGGCCCGTGAAATGGAAAATGCCCCACTACTGAGTATGTAGCCATGGAATGAAGTATGTAAGAATTGCTATTGTAGTCTATATTATGGATAGGTATGTCTCAATATCCCTTCATTTACTTCACAGCTGCAAGTGTCCGTGCTGCGAATCAGCAAGCCTATGCAGATAGGCTGCACCACGAGGCAGGTTAGTAATTATTCTGCATGTGTTGTCATATAAAAGAAGTGAGAGAGCCTGAAAAAGAATGTTGCAACCCATTAATAAAGGTATAATAAGTGTTGAATAACTTCTCTGCATGTACTGTTATATAAAATAAGTGAGATCACGTGAAAAGGTGTTGTAACCCATTAATAAAGGTATAATATGTCTTGAATAAAAGACCTCTGCATGCACTGATATAGCAAATAAATGAGAGAGCCACTAGAAAAGTGTGTAATGTAATTAATAAAGGTATTATTCCTGGAGTGTGTCCGTGTCACTTTCTTCGATATGTTGTTGTACCCTTGCATTATAGAAATAGTACTGTTGTATTAAGCGCAGTCAACCCACACATGGGTAGGCCCATATAAAGTGTATGAAGGGAGTGCCAGTAGCTGTTAAGCATATATACAGTCCTCAACTGTCGGTTCATGGCCGGCATGTACAGGTTAATCTGGCACATGAGTAGCTTGTTATCATGTTACCCAGAAATGTCAGTGTGCTGCTAGAAATGTAGGGGGCTGTTAACATATACCTGATAATGTCACCTGAACACATCCAGATATGTAGATATAAAAATATAAATGAAATATATAAATATGTAGCAGTAACATCTGCATCCAGGACAGTTTGTATGTCAGATACAGGTCAGGTATATCAAGAACTAGCAAAACCCATTTCACAATTTAATGGACATTGCCTAGTGTAATAATACATGTAGGGGATATATAGCTGCAGTCAATAGGAATGTAGTGTAAACTATAAGTATATATAAGGTGTTAATGGAGGTATCTTTTTACACCCTACTGTATGTGCATAAACAATGCAATTCCACACTTCAATGGGTATGTCTAATCTCATAACATTTGTTGGTACACATGTCCTATTGGTTTATAAATATCTGCATTTACTTTGATGCATGTGCCCTGTTCACATACCACAATCTTGGTGGCCTGTTGCCACCAATCAATCCTGCATGCTGTTGGAATGTCCACTGTTGTTCTATATATGCATGTGTTATGCTTGCTGTTCAACTGTTGGAACTCTGGTGTGTTGGGTTAATGGGAATACTACTGTATGCTGTTACAACTAAATTGGAATGCTGTTGGCTATTACTAACCCATATTGTCATTAAATCCTCCTAAATATAGAACGTATGGGAAGGCCGGTCCCAGCGGACCCACCTGTCCCACCCTCAGCTGGCGATGGCACCTGGCACCAGCAGGTCCGGTACCCAGCCCGGGACCTCCTCCTCCATTGGTCCTGTGCCACATTTGGGTGGAAGCACTGCAGGGGCTGGGGCTTATCCCCCCCCGTGCAAGTGTGGCCAGAGGACGGCCACCTATCACCCTCCGAATGGTCTGGGCTGTGGGGAATAGGGAGATCGAGCGTTCAGTTGCTGATCCTCTACACCAGCTCGAGGCAAGAGTGGTACGACTCATGGGTGAGCCTGCCCCTCCTAAGCAGCCCCCAGCACAGCCACCCTCTGGGCTGTGAAGGTGCAGTGGTGACTGCCCATTGGTGGGTATCTCAGTTCCACTGTTGCCATCTATGGGCTCATGGGCTTGCGATTTCCAAACATCCTTCCCCATCAATGGTGTTCACCCACCCCATGTGTCATATTCTGCCCCTGTATGCATCTTGTTTGTCTTGTCTATTTACCTCCTCAACCTACCTCCCAAAATATACCTACTTCCCCTATCCCACATTCCACTCTCATCTGAAAAAAAAATGGGCAATCTGCTCCCACAAAAAATTACGCCCCATACATAGCTGCCCATTTTGCACACATGTCCGCTGGACACACATGAAATTTAATTGGCAGTACAACATACTTCATTGTCCTCACCCCTCTCTCAGGGGTGGAAGGTTTTAAATTTCCCTCCAAATCACTAGTATATGCACAGATGTGCTGTTAAAGAAATGGGCAGCTATGGACTTTCCCTGCACCCGTCCTGCACATCCCGAGCTGTTTTCCTACTGTCTTTCCATCTTTGTGCCCCTTTTTCACCACTGTCCTATCTCCCCATTTTCTTTTCTTTCAAAGAAATGAGCGCGGGGGTTAGCGGGAGTAAGCACTTTTAAGCAGTAGTTAGCGGGTTTGAGTGAGTGTGCGCTTGCGTGCGCTTAGCTAAGTATTGCTAAGCTTCGCGCAAACCCACGCAAACCCGCTTACAACTGCTTAAAAGTGCCTTAGTCTACCTGCATGTGAGGGCCCTTGTTCTGCTCAGCAGCAAAATAAAACACCAATGTCAGTTTCGAACCCCGGACCTTCGACACACTAGACAGCATGAAGTACCACTAAGCCACAGTAGATATACAGCAGGTTGTTGCTGAAATATATATATCATGCATCAGAATGAGTGAATGTAAAGGTAAGATAGGAATGCCATAACACAAAACTTGTTCTGTGGAACTTTACCAGTAGTTGTTGTGGAATTGCATTACATGACTGTGATAACAGAACCAGCCCATTTTAGCAGCAAATAATGTTACAGCAGCACTTTACAACCCCCACACAGTATCATAGCAGGACAATCCCCACCTAAATGTACAAAATACCTGTGTGTTCATGGTCCAGCAAGGATGTAGGTAGGCATACTCAGTACTGGAATTGTGCAGTTTTCATGAGCATCATGTGGTAATGTCAACAAAAAAAATAACACAAACTGTGCAGAAGTGAGTAGATTAATATCCACAGTATAGCAGTTCACAAACAGTTCATGTGCCAAATGAAAACATCTCAATAACTACATATGTATGGCAGCTAATTGTATAAGTAGAAAAGAAACTACATACTCCCATGTATCTTGTGTTAGCATTTGTAGGGGTGAGTACAATTCTACACTGACAACAGTGTACTCGAAGTGGCAACATTCAGGTCTGAGTACAACATTCAAATCACTGGCTACACCCCTAGCATCAGATACAAGAAGTACATCAACTTTATGACTTACACAACAGTGTCCACAGCAAACAAGCAAGGTCCCCACTTTGGAAAGCTGAAAGGGCTACACCTACCTGACCTAGCAATTTATAGCATTTGGTTGCTATGACAGTAAGTACTGCAAGTACCACACAGCAGGCTGCATGCAATTGCCAAATGGTGGCCAACAATTTCTTCAGAGGCCATCACATGCACATGTGCAGATACCTATAAAAGCAGGCTGTACTAGCTGTCCGCACATGCAATCATTTCATTGCAGGTACAGAGAGAGAGAGAGAGAGAGAGAGAGAGCATTACAGAGAGACACAGAGAGACACAGACCACAGCAACAGGAAACAAAAAAAAGATATAAAAGAAAATATATTGAAAAAGAATATCTTGAAAAAAATATATATTGAAAAAATATATTGAAAAAAAGAAAATATATTGAAAAAATATATTGAAAAAAATATATTGAAAAAAACAATATTCTGAAAAATATAATATATTAAAAAATATATATTTAAAAAAAAGATATAAACAAAACAAAGTGTACAAAACACACAGAACTGACTACTACAAACACATACAAAGGAAAGGTATATAACAGATATGTATTTACTGGCATGTAGTAGATGATTTTGAAGACTACTCTACATAGTTTGAATCATCCATATGTGGCAGCAGTACGTATCTATGCACAGATGCCCTGCATAACTACTGCCATGGAGAAATCCGTGTGTAGCTGTGTGCAGTGGGATATGACTGTGACATATGTAGTTCAGCATTAAATGTCAAACATCTGATCCATGTTATCTGTGTTCTGTACAGTAGTGTGTACAATGTCTGTTTGGAGGAGTAGCGCATACAGTTATGTAAACATGGATGTGACAGAGTAACAAATGCATGATAGTTATATTAACGTGTAGCTTAGCATTGGCAACAGCTGTACCAGGCCAGTATGCTAATTTAGCATTTGAAGTATATATACACCCTCTAATATTACTGTGTGCTCACATGTGACACCTGTTCATGTTGCAGCAAGGCCCAACAGGTCAGCCATGAGTTACATGGACTTACAACAGTGTGGTCCTTGTGTGTGTATGGCACACACATATGGAAAGATCTGTCTGTGTCAGATATATTAGCATCTGTACATGTGCATAGAGCAAGGGACATACTGCAACTGTTTGTGAAAGGTTGATATATATATATATATATGTTGTTGAAGGTTGTTATGTGCATATTTCTATGTAGGTTGTAGTGAGTGGCAAACCAGACAGCATACAGTGCTGGTATATGACATGTGGTGGTTAAACGCTGTGGGTATGATGTGTCAGGTTTGCAGTGTTGCAGCCAGTGAGGCCTGCTAAAGCTACATGGGCTGAGAACACCTTCAATGCATTCTGCACCACACTGTGCAATATTATGACATAACTGTATAACTCACAACCTTCCCATACTTGATATTCCCACCATGAAAGATGGACTGTATATGTGCCTATATGTATATCTATATGTACACCAATGGATGTGTATATGTATGTGTGTGTGTGTGTATATATATATATATATATATATATATATATATATATATATATATATAAAGAGAAAGAGAGAGACACACGGTCATATTTACTGCAACAGATGCCTGGTGACAAAGCCATGGATTCAAGCTCAATGTTGACACTGCATTGGCATCCCTCCTTGCAAAAACTCAGTACTCATTAACTACCACATAGGTGGTAGTCTACTTAACACCGAAGGTGTGATAAGAAACCATGGGACACAGGTGAACAGTAGTCTCCCTTTGATAGTCACAGTGCCACACTAGTCATGTAATCTGTATACGTGGCACACGTCATCACAAAAGGTGTGTCATCTAGAGAAATATAGGTCAGTGTTCCCCTCTACTCACACACATAAAACCCATTATAGAGTACAATGCCCCATGTGGTATGTACCTCACAAGACATCTACAGCAACTGGAAAGGACACAGACATACCTCACAAAGAGTAATACTGGCCTCAAAAAGATGCCCTATGCAGACCGTCTCACAAAACCACAGCTAGACTGTGTCGCATACCGCCTACCCAGAGGTGACCTCTGCCTAACATGCAAAGCTATGTGAAACCCAGAGCTGTTGGACATGCTCCACGTAAACAGATCACAATCCCTACGAGCTACACGCTCTAGGGATCTAAACCTTTTCACCTCAATAAACAGCACATGCTGGGGGGATAGATCGGGGTCTCAGAGACATCCCATACTCTGGAACAAACCACCCATCAATAGCAAACAAAGCTCCTAATTAGCAGTCATCATATATAATCCCGATGATTGTATGGAAGATAGGAAATACACCCCGTGAATCACCTCTGTGGCTCTGCTTGACAGGGCCACGTGAAATTAAATTACCTGTGTGTCCAAGGCCAGGGTAGCGTATGGCTAGACATCTATAGGTCCTAGGGCCAATAGCCTATAACCTACCTATGAACCGATACACACCCCCACATGTACTTGCTGCAATAATTGCTATGTGAGGTTGACTGAGTGTGATGGTGAGTGTGTTGGTGAATATGTCAGAGCTCTGTATATGTGTGATAGCTAAGTGGGAAACTGTTTCTGTCATGGTATTATGTGTCCTAGCTGTGATCCCAGCAAAAGATGTGTATGCTATTGCTAGGCAGAAAAAGCAGTATGCCATACGGTCTGACATAGTCCATCAGTGTCGACTGGGGTGTCCCATTGTAGGCTACAGCAGTACATGTATTCTTATTGAGTGTTACTGCTGGTGAATCCAACCCCTGAATGAACTGTAGTACTACCTGAAGCTGTATGCCTAAACAGCACAGTATGGTGTATGTCCACATGACTTGGAACCACTGTTTTGTTTGTTCCCCATAGTCCTCACAGATGACATACCTCAGGCATAACGTCTTGTAACTTCTGACACACAGTACTGTATGATACACAGGTAAAAGTCATGTGGGTTGCCATACCTTTGTGTCTGGTATGTAGGTCTGATGTGTGTGTGTGTATGCCTGTATCATGGCCTCGGTCATATGTGTATTACAGGGGGTCTACTTCGAATAACCGAAGCGCCATGTCACCGACACCCAGAAGACAGAGACGGAATGACCGAACAGGTAGGTTATCGAAAACGCGATATCCCGACAGCTGAAAGACCGACAACAGCAGCGTGTGAGCGCGATCCGGTAAGTGTGCGAAAGTGAAAGATTTAGGATTGGGGAGCGGACAGGTAAGTGTACGATAGTGAGGGATTTTAGGTTAGGGTGTGGGAAAGGTGAGTGTGCGGTAGTGTCGGACTTAGGGTTCCGGTAAGGTAAGTGTGTGATAGTGACGTAGTGTAGTGTAGGGAAGGGTTAAGTGTGTTTGGGTTAGTATGCGGGTGGAGTGAGTGTGCGATAGTGACGGGCTTAATGTTTTAGGGTGGGTTAAGTGAGTTAGGGTTAGGGTGCAGGTAGGGTAAGTGCGATAGTGACGGTGTTGAGGTTTAGGGGTGGGTTAAGTGAGTTAGGGTTTGGGTGCAGGTAGGGTAAGTGTGCGATAGTGACGGTGTTGAGGTGTAGGGGTGGGTTAAGTGAGTTAGGGTTAGTGCGGGTTGGGTAAGTGTGCGGTAGTGTCGGACGTTAGGGTTAGGGTTTAGGTTAGGGTTAGTGGATATGTTATTGTGTGCAATGTGTAGTTTACGTTTTTTGTGTCGGTGTAGTGGTGTTCAGTTTTTTGAGTTGTTGGTGTTTGTCGGTGTTGTGTGTTTTCGGTTGTTTGGGGTCGGTAACTTGTGTGTCAGTGATTCGGAAGTTCGGTGATAGAAAGTAGACCCATTACAGGATATAGGTGCATATCTAGCACCGTGTATAGTCTAGTACAGCAGTTTGTCACCTATATTAACGAATAAGCACAAATTTTAGGCAGGGGTTTGCCATCAATGACTAGTGTGGTATACTGGTAATACTGTAACTGGACTTTACAATCATTGCAATGGATTACATGTTACGTTATGCATTAGCTTGATATATACCCCCTGTGGCTAGGTGGTGCATTGTGTCGCATACAGTGTGCCATGTACTGTTGTATAGCCTTACATACTGGTTTATCTTTGTTGCTGTGCAAAACATGGTTTGATATATAGTGTGTGCCAGGCACTGTCAGGCAGTTGTGTGTTGAGCACTGATATGTGGTATTGAAAGTGTGTATCTTTTGACAACCAATATGTTGCTATATATGGCAGTTAATTGATATCTGTACTTTAGAATGTTAAGTGTGCCACTTGACTTGCTCACACATATTGTTTCATTGTCTTCCAGGGTCATGGCCCACCATCGTAATCCCTCATATAGCCCAGCAGAGGAGGAAGTGATTACAGCCACCATGGTTCAGCATTACACCCTGCTGTTCTCAAGAACCAGCCAGGACCAGCATGAGCGGACTGCACTGTGGCAAGATCTTGTCTGTAGGGTAAATGACATAGGCATGCATAACCAGACATATGAGCAGGTATGCCATCACTGCAGTGATTTAATTAGACATGTCCAACAGCGTGCGTCAAATATCCGCAGACAACAGCTTGCCACAGGTGATGGGGTAGCTATCCACCCTCCCCCTCACCAGAGTGGAGGAGCTGCTCCTGAGCCAGGTGGCTCCTGGCCAACAACAACAACTAACATGCATCATCATGGAGGCTGGAGCCACCCAGCAAGTTGACATGGAGCGTGCAGGTAACATGGCATAGCTGTACACTACTGTTACCTCTATTGGTAGTTCATGCTTATGCGAGATGTGTACTGTGTAGTTACAAGATGTGGTGCCTAGTGTTGTGCAATAATAATAATTAGGAATATACTCTGCAGGCCTGTGACTCTCAACAGTCATACTACTGTAAGATTGCAAACACACAGTAGCAATGTCACAGTTGTTGCCACTGACAAACTGTCTCATATCCTTGTAGGTCTCTCTGGTGTGACAGCAAGGCAGCAGACCCATGCTGGTAAGTGTGTCCTACATTTAATATTGCTAATTAAATGTGCATGTCATAGGTGAGGTGTAGGCCATGTACAAGTCACACACCAGCGCATAATGCATGCTGTGCATGTTTGTTGTGAGACTATGCACATCTCAGTAATGTGAGTAGCTGCCTCAAACACATGCAATACACAGAGCATCCCACACAGTTGTGCCATCACTGTAGTGGACGTTGGATAGGCAGAGTCGATACACATGCACACAACATACACAACTGTGTCATACGCAGTATATGTTAACATGCTACACATGGCGTATTCAGACACCTGCTGTAAGGTCACACTCCAGTATCCCAAATGTCATCCACATAGCACACATAATGTACGTGAGGGGTAGAGGCCTCTCATGTGGCTGTGTGACACTCTTCAACACATAACATATTTATGTTAGGCAATGCCCCATATTGGGCACCTTACAAACCCATGTAACAACTGGCCGTGAAATGGTGAATGTAGCCATGGTACTGCAGTTCAGGTACAGCATGCTATGTGCCAGTCTGGCACACATTAGTAGCCTTGAGTGACCACATGATGCTGCATGATGATGTCTCATGGTACTACACCCCATCCAGTTACAATGGCTACAGTACTACACATATCATTAATTGCTATGCACCTCAATGTTGTGTGTGTGCAAACATATGCACCTATACACAATATGCATAGCAATCACCATTTGTACAAAGTGACACATATGTCTTGTAATGCTATTGAGTGTATAGGTCACATGACACACATTGTGTATGTGTGATGTTTAATGTTGCAGTTGTGTGGTAGCATGCCATGTCATGGCTGGCACTGGCATGTCCACAATATGTCCTACACTCACCATAACCACTGTGCAATGGCTATGTTGAGCAATGGTATTCCATCAGATATACATGCAGCACTCATCCTGTGTGTATACATAGCATGCATGTGCTAAACCTGTGTCCACAATTATCTGCTAAAGACACATATGCTCTAATCAGAAATGGATATCTATGTGACACACTGATACACATCCAGCCATGGTATGTATACATGTGAGTGATGGTGCACAGGACATTGCAGAGCTTTTAATACTTGCACAGCAATGTTGTGTCCATGTACACATTGCATTCAGGGTGAGACCAATCACTGAACAAAACACACATGCATCAAAGCCATGTATACTGTTATTAGCAAGGGCTGTCTACACTCATACTGCATGCTGTTGAGCAACACATGTCCTGCATGCTGTCACGTTTGATATAAATGTTTGGCTTGTGATACTGTATCCCCACCATCACATGCTATTGAGTATGTTCTGGATTACCAATCGACAGTACACAAGTGTCCACCCCATCCATGCACACAGTCATACTGCCAATACATCCATCACCAGTGCCATTAGCTGAGGGACAGAGTACAGCCGGCATTGGCCAGGACAGAGTGGTATCTATGGCACATGCATCCTGACACAGCAGCCAAACCCAGATGTCTGGAAGGGTACCACATAGGCAGATGTCCAGGGGTTCTCATCGGGGCACTGCTGCTCATCATGCCACTGACAGATGTGCCACAGGTCTTACAACCTCATGCATGTTCCAGGCTGTCATGGAGGCACTGGCACATATGGAACGGTACACTAGACAGGGACTAAGGGCACAGAGGGCACATACCACCGTAATTGACAGTATCCATTACCTTGCAGGTGCCATCCGTCATTACACTGAGGTCACTGATAGATGTTGGGGTGAGACATTAGATGTCCTGTGCAATGTCATGTCCATGTATCAGGACAGTTGAGTCATCGATGTGGATGTATGCCAGCAACATCAGCAGCTGGCAGTTGCCACGGACGTCCCACAAGTCACAGCCGCTCCTGCAGTGCCAGTACCAACCCCTGCAATGTTGGGGGTGGGCTGTCCATAGACCATCCTAGAAGACCACGTGCACATGGCTCTGGACAGTCCCAGCAGGGACCTGGGTCCAGTGTACATCCATCTACCTCTGGGGATAGTACCCAGTCAGGCTTAGTACCTGATAGTGTCAGTAGCACCCCTGCCAGGCACAAGTACCACATCCGTGGCCAGAGACGATGATCTGTAAAGCCTGGCAGGTACAGTCTGTGGCTGTCCCACAAATACCCATATATGGCAGCCACATGGTGTAACTGTGTGCATGCAGACACACACACACACACACACACATAAACAAGATACCTAGGGCTATCACATACCCGCACACATTACATCAACATTGGCCCATAGCAGTACTCTTGGCCTTCACACACACACACACACACACACACACACACACACACACACACACACACACATACATGTTGATTGTATGGCTCACTGTAGGCCTCTGGCAAACCAACAACACACCCTGTGCATATGATGAAACCTGTGCCACCTCCTGTCATCTGTAACATCGATGCAGGAACAGGCTACCATGGTGCTGATGCACAGGGTGACTTTATAGCAGTATAGCAATGTTAGCATGTTGTCAGCAGTAGAGTGTAATAATATGCTTGAAGGTGTAGCTGAGCAGGCATGATGCATTTGGGTTATGATTGTCAATGTAGTAATGTTTACACCAGGGTTAGTTCCAATAGTGTATTGTCCACCCACGTGCCACTTGGCTGATGTGTGCAGTATTGGCAGCATGTGTTAGAGAGTGGACATTATGTGTGGGATGTGTGTGGCACAGATTTGCCGGTGTACATTTGTGAACATGGTGGAGGTGCACTGTCTGCATGTACGTGCATAGTGGACACATGGGCAGGGTGACATGCCCTGTATTACACAGTAACACTCCATAGTCTCGATTAGTGGCCAGTATGCATTGTACTACACACATTTCGGAACTTGACTACACATGTGTGTATGACATGGTTTGACATTGTGCTGTGGGTGATACTGTTACTATCTGTCATTGTTTTGCATTCTGGTAGTATACATAACTTCAACAGCCTGACCATACTCAATCGTTAGATGAAGTCTTGACAACTGACACACAGATGTAGGACACACAGTAACATTTGGATCCTTCAGGTACTATACTATGCCAGTAACCAGTGTTATTCACCTGCACCCATTACTGAGACCATTCATTGCTGAATCTTGGAGCTGTGTGGTACAATTTATTTTTGTAGGTGTTGGAGTCTGTTAGGTACAAGCAATCACAATAGGGATAGGTCCGTCTACGTCTGGTAATGCATACTGTGGCCTATAATGCATTCTCCAGATGACACACACATCCTCCATAAGGGTATCACACAGACAGATCCCTGTTGTGAAACGCATGCTGTAAAGCTGTAAGCCAACCAAAGCATAGTCATCCACCTTTACAGAACATAGTATCCCCACAGTACCACATAGGTAAGTAGCCACCAACAAGAAGAACAGGTACCGATGTGTGCATGCAACCAAGTGGTACATCATCTCTCCTTTGATAATCACATTTCCAAATGTATTTTTAAATTCCTCGGTGGATCACATAAGCAATAAGGGGTCTGCATGCATATCCAGAAAGGTTGTTGTACACCTATAATGAATAGCCATCATTGATAGACTTTGCTGTGTTTGAACAGGTCTGACATATACCTCGGCCATAAACCCTCACTCACACAATTCTATGGAAACTGTAATGAGTGTGTGTGGATCAGTTGATCTAGGCCAGGGATCACTGCAGTGGCTAGCCTTGTCACAAGCATACAGATGTGACCTAAGGTCTGGAAAGCAGCAGCACACTCTTGAAAAGATGACAGATGTGTTCTTGGAGAAAGCAGGGTTCCCACACATGCAATAATTGAGGTCACATGTATGTATATGTATTTGCCACATAGCTACCTCACATGTGCAATGCACATACTGGTGTCATACTGATATGTCATACAGTAGTAAAAGCAAAACCCACAACCCATTGACCAACAGTGTCACACACACAGAGCACACACACTCACCAAGTGCAGGATTCAAACCCCTACCTAACTACATCATGATACTAGAGGAGTATGTATTAACACGACACGCTATACACATTACTGTGAGTTCTCTTTTCCACAGGTATATTTGTAGAATGGTGACATCATCAGACCTGACAAAGATTAGTATACCACTTTTAAGGTGTTTGAGTACTCTCCAAAAAGGTTGCTCCTCTCCAAGGAGATCACACACAAACAGACACACACACACACTCACACACACTTGTCAAGTGCAGGATTCAAAGCCCTACCTAACTTGTTTATGATACTACAAGAGTACACATTTACAAGACGCGCTATACACATTACTGTGAGTTCTATTTTCCACAGGTATATTTGTAGGATGGTGACATCATCAGACCTGACAAAGATTAGTAAACCACTTTTAAGGTGTTTGAGTACTCTCCAAAAAGGTTGCTCCTCTCCAAGGAGATCACACACAAACACACACACACACACACACACACACACACACACACACACACACACACACACACACACACACATACACATACTTGTGAAGTGCAAGATTCAAACCCCTACCTAACTGGTTTATGATACTACAGGTGTACGCATTTACACGACGCGCTATACACATTACTGTGAGTTCTACTTTCCACAGGTATATTTGTAGGATGGTGACATCATCAGACTAGACAAAGTGGGTTACATTAGGTGGGCTACATAGAAGGAATGTCTAAACACTTTGGCCATGTGATCATCAATGGAGAGTTTACTATCTAACTGTGTCCTCAGGGCCTTCATGACTTTCTCCATACATACTGGAGTACCACCTATGTGGTAATTTGTTTGCACTTTGTTTTAGCCAAAGGGGATGACTATGCATTCTTTGGCATTCTTCTTGGGGCATTGTTTTGACACCGGGTATCTGTCTCTAAGCCACTTCTGGAGGACATGTGTCAGCCATAGAGTTGATTATGGACCACAGTTAGCAGTCATCTTCAAACCTGTTCAGCCATACTCCTCCCATGCTTGCCTGTACCTCTGAGCAGTGTCTACTGAACAGGTGGGGTCCCAGGACCAAGATCTGTGGGATGCCATTTGTGACTGTCTTAGAGTTGGACATGGCACCCACAACTCTGAACATGTATATTTGATCTGTGAGCCACTTGGCCACACATCCTGTGACATAGCTGTTAATGTTCAAGCTGGTAAGTGTGTCCATGATGACAGAGTGGGGAATGGTGTAAAAAGTCCTGAGAGAGGTCCAGGTCGGCTGTGTGGACTACTTTCACTTCCATCTACTGTCCTTGGTAACTGTTTGAAGTACATCAACTATGTTTAGGAGGCAGGATCTGCCTTTAACAAGGTGAGGTTGTGTAGAGTTCAGTGTCTGGAGGTCACCAATGTCTCTGTTTATGGGTTCCATAACAATTTGCTCAATAGCTTTGTAGACCAGGCTGAGTAGACATATAGGGCAATGGTTTCCAGGTTCTGTTGTGACACCCCCTTTGTGGAGCTGGATGACTGTTAGTGTATGCCATTCTTTGGGTACATACCCTGTGGTACGATTGAGTCTGTGCAGTAAATGTAGGTGAGGGTGCAGTTCCTTTTGGGCCTAGTGTAAGACGCAGCCTGGGACACCATCCAGTCCCATTGATGCTGTGTTCTTGGCTTTGGAGAGGGCTGTCTTTACCTGCATGTCCATGACGTCTGGGGCTCTGCATCCTTCTGTGATGGACACAGGCCCTTTTGGGGGTGATGGGGGAAAGTTTACACTGAACTTGTTCCCCAGGATGTGGACAATGAAAATTGGTTCAGTGTATTCCTTGCCATTTGTCAGTAGCTGACAGCATATTTGGAAGTTGACACCTACATGTCTGGTATAGCTACCACAGGCTTTGTGGTTGTTATTTTTACAGTCCTTGGCAATTTGTCTTTTGAAAGTGTCCTTGAATTATTTTATGAGCGATCATTGCTTCTTCCTAATAATGATCAGTGATGCCTTTCCTTTAGTGAAGTTGGCTCTATCAGGTGTTAGTTTCCTCCTTCTGTTGTCTAGCTTATTTATGGGCAACAACCACCAGATTGTTTTCTTATTTTTGGAGGAGTGCATCTTGATTTTATTTGTGATGTCTCGATCCATGCATCCCTGTAGATGCTCATAGGATGCACTTGTAACTGATTCGGCAGATTGTATACCATTATCCTATAGCAAGAGGGCTTTGGAACTTTCCACTTTGGTCTTGGGACGTGTGCAGTTTGCTTTTGAAAATGTCTTCACGGTGGTTTCATTGACTGGGTGGGGGGGGCAGGATGTGGATGTCCAGTGTGATTACTTTATGATCTGATATTACCAGCGAGGGTTTTACCTCTGTTGTGGAACACTGGTACCCCATGTTGGTGATGATCCTGTCCAGTATGGTGTCACCTCTAGTGGGCATGGTGACCAGCTGTTCCAGGGTGTTAGAGCTTTTAACCTCTAGGAAACATTGGGCAAAGGATGTTGTACACAAGTAATTCTCCCACTCAGTGTTTGGGTAGTTGTAATCACCTCATATAATGGTGTTTGATAGGACCTTTATATTTTCCACTGTTCTCAGGAATACTGAGTGAGGTTCCTGTGACAAGGTAGGTGATCTGTAGCAGGCTACAATCTGATGAGCAGCTTTGCCCAATGTTAGTTGCACTTGCATGGTCTCCAAGGCCTCATGCTGTGCCACTAACCTAAAGGTGTGGGTATCCATAAGGTAAATGGGTAAACCCCTTCCTTTTGTATTTCAGTCATGGTTTTGGGTCCAAAGATCAAAGGGATTGTGAGTGTTTTACGTGGAGTATGTCCAACAGCTCTGCGTTTGACATAGCTTTGTACGTTAGGCAGTGAACACATCTGAGTAGGCGATATGCAAGGGAGTACAGATGGAGCATTTTGAGATGGTCTGTGTATGGCCTGTATTTCAGGCTGCTAATGCTCTTTGTGAGGTATTGCTGCAGGCTTTCCAGTTGTAGTTGTCTTGTGGCATACATAGCAAAAGTGGCGTTGTACTCTGTTATAGTTCTAGTGAGTGATGAGTAGTGGGGAACAATGTCCTCTTCTATTCTGCATCAGACACATTTTGTGATGAGGTGTGCCACATAACAGAGTTTTCTGACTACTGTGGGGATGTGATTATCACAGTTGTGTCCCGTGTCCACCTGTGACCCAAGGTCTATTGTCACACTTTCAGTGTTAAGTACACTACCGCCTATGTTGTAGTTTTTGGCTACAGAGTTTTTAACAAAGGGGATGACAATGCATCTTTTGGCATTGAGCTAGAGCCCATGGCTTTGACAACAGCCATCTGTCTCAGTGAGGCCCTTTTGTAGGATGTCCACATCTTTAGTGTTTACAATTATGGCTCCTAGTTTGCAGTCCTCTGGAAACTTCAGTAGCCACAGACCTTCCATGTTAAAGTTTACGTCAGGGAAGTAGATACTAAACAGGACAAGACATAGGACTGGACCTTGTGGTACTGCACTCATCACTGGTCCAAAGTCATACTTGGAGTCTGCTACTTTCACAGTGTGTGTTCTGTCAGTAAGCCTGTTGGCAACACATCTTGTGACATAGCAATTTATACCTAGTTTAGTGGGTTTATTTATATTTCCAGAGTGTAGGGTGGTGTTGTAAGCCATGGCAGGATCAACATAGGCTGTGTGAACCACCTTACCCTTGTCGACGGTTCTGTTGACTGCTTCAATGTCATCTATCAGGTTTAGGTGACATGATCTGCATTTTACAAACTCAACATGGTTGTGGTCCAGGGTTTGGGGATTACAAATGTAATTTTTTATATGTTGTATGATGATACATTCATGGCCTTGAAGAGCGGACTCGTCAGGCTAATGAGGCGCTAGTTCCTGGGATCCGTGGTGTCTCCACCCTTGTGTAGTGGGATAACCGTCACTGTGCACCATTCAACAGGCACAAAGCATGAGGTGAGGCTATGACTGCACATGGTACATCAATGTGGTGCCTGTTCGTTCTGTGGTTTGTGTGGAACACAGCCTGTGAAGTTAGCTGGTCCCATGGCTGCTGTGATACTGGCTTTGCAGCCGTGATGACAGCAACTTTGCAGTCTTCCATTATAGAGATGTGCTCTTTCATGGGTGATAGGGGGGTACAGTTAACACTGATCCTTTTTTTTTTTTTTTGTGAATTCTTTTTTATTGCAATTTTTCAATCTTACATAACATGACAGAAACACTTACAGACAATACATCCAAATGAGAAATACAATATGCAACTTGTGTATAGGATAAGAACATCGAAAACACCAACTATATACAATTCATACTGTGCCCATATCAAATCCTATATAATTCAAATACAGCGTGCTAAGGACTATTGGTATCTGTAAGATAGCAGTACTTATTTAAGTATATGTTCAGATAAGATTTCCCAAAATTCCTTCATATCTGGTTTGTGTTTAATATTGTGGAGCAGGTATTTATGTGCCTTAAGGTAATTAATAGCTATATGTTTAAATCCTTCCCATGATAGGGAGTGTCTGTTTTTCCAATTCAAGGAGATGTAATATTTGATTAACATAAAGATAGTAATCAGTACCTTGCATTTTCTTTCTGATACTCCAAGGGGGGGAATATGAAGAATGGTAAATTCCCATGACAGGGTGGATTTTTCATAACAGATTTTTTCAAGAATCACCCTCAAGGCACACCATAGCTTGTAGGAACATTTGCAGCTCCAAAACGAGTGCAGGATATCATCCGATTGTTTCGGGCAATATTTATATTCAGGGGATAAATTAGGGAAAATTTTGTTCAGGGTCATGGGGGTAAAATACGCATTGTTTACTATCATCATTTGGGTGTATTTCATCTTCTTAAAGGGAATCGATTTAGTGCTTAGGTTTATAGCCTTTGTGAGTTGGTTTTGGTCAATATCAGGGTTGATTTTTGACCAGAATTTTGAAACAATTAGTTTATTCTGGTATCTAAGCGTCATAATGACTTTGTACACACTTGAGGTCATTTTTTTCCCACTTAGCAGGAGATTTATTAGTGTTTTACATGTTAAGATATCATTGTCCGAAACTAGTGGATGTTCTAGGTATTTACTTAGTAGTTCTCTAATTTGTCGTAGTATCATTAAGTACTTATATGGTAAGCCGAGACTAGTTCTCATGTCAGGTATTGATTGGTGTCTAAAGGGGAAAAGATCCGAGATAGAGGTATTTAGTAGTAGGGGGTATTGCTCCAGGTTTAGCATGTAACCGTTTAGCTTAAGATTAGGGTTTAAATGAAGTGGTTGTAAAATACCAAACGAGTGTGAGAGGTTCATCGATTTAAAGATTGTCTGTAAGGATTTTATGCTAAATATTATGTTTTTTGTGTGTTTTAGGGTCCTTAGGTTATCTTCATTTATGAATGGGAGGGCGGCAGGGTTGAATTTTAACGTTTTAATATAATTATTATAAAGAGACATCCAAGGTGGGGCCCATACCGGATTATTCTTCTTGTAGGATGCTATTTTAAAAATTCTACTAGCGTTAATAATCTCATAATAGGTTTTAAAATCCAGTAGGCCCAGTCCCCCCTGTTCCTTAGGACAGATCAGCTTTGAGTAGCTAATCCTGACCGATTTAGGGGCCCAGATAAATTTAGAAATAGTTGTTATAATTTTTTTAAAAAAATTGTTATGGAGAGTGTTAGTAGTTGCTTGAAATAAGTAGAGAAGCCTAGGGAGAATATTAATTTTAATCACTGTTGTTCTGGCCAAAAACGGGAGCTTGAGTTTAGACCATCTTATGATATCATTTTGTACGTTTGACCAGTACCTGACTACATTGTCTTGATAGTAACTGTGGTTACCTTGTGAAAATTGAATACCTAAGTATTGTATTTGATCTTTGAATTTGATCTCTGTAGATAGTGTAATGTTAGGTAACCTCGAGTGGATGTTTAAAGGGAGTATTAAGGATTTTTCCCTATTTATCTTATAGTTTGCGAGGTTAGAGAATCTTTTGATAGAAGCCATTATTTTACTTGGGTCAGAGCTGGGGAGGGTGAAATATATCTTCAGGTCATCCGCGTATGCCGATAGGGAAATCTTTAAGTTATATATATTGGGGGGGTGGTGAAAGGTAGCTTGTTTGATAAGCATGAAAAGTGGTTCCATATATAAGTTAAAAAGGAGAGGGGAAAGAGGGCAACCCTGCCTAACCCCATTAACAATTCTGATTCTGTTAGATATATGTTTATTGATTTGTAGGGTGGTATATGCTGTAGAATAGAGTTAACACTGATCCTATCTGCCAGGATGTTGGCAATATCAGTTGGGTCTGTATATTTAGTGCCATTGAGCTGTAACTCAGAACAGATCTGAGTGTAGCCATGACATGGACCTGTCTGTTGGGCAGAGATCTCCTGAGTAGATAGTATGCAACAGATTGGGTTACATTGAGTCTTGTTGCAGGGGGCAACTGTTTGAGGCCAGTAATCCTCTTGTTAGGGTACTTCAGTGGTCTTTCTGGCTGCTGAACGTACCTAGTCAGATTCATCACAAGTGTGTTGTGGTACTCTCTGATGGGTCTGATGACTGATGAGTAGTGGGAACCTCCTTTGACCTACATGCATAGACCTTGGCAGTTTGTGTGAACACATAGCATGATTTTCTGACAACGTGGTGAATGTGTTTCTGTAAGTAGAGATGTCTATCCACATTTGTCTATAGATCCCTTATTATCACCTCCGTATCTGGCATGTGTGTGAGCATGCCCAGTATGACCTTTCAGTATGTTGTTGCCTGACATTTGCAAGTGTGTGAGCATGCCCAGTATGACCTTTCAGTGTGATGCTGAATGAAATCCATTACATTTGTTGGAGTGTGTGAGCACGCCCAGTATAGACATTTATACTATATGTGTATGGAAAATCAAGTTGCATTTTTACAGCAGGCCTCACTTTTATGTCATAGATCAACAGGGATCATGCTGTGCCTGCAGGGCTTCCATGAGATACTTTGCATAGACTTATCAACATTTCTACATACAGGGGGGAGAGCTATTCTTTGTACATTTCTACCCCGGGGCACACTTGATTGTTACTGTGGGTGTACATACGATGAGGGGTTCACCTGACACTTATACACATTTGCTATGCCTGCACTGCTATGTGCGGTACACCATTTCAGCCTGTACTGTTGCCTATTGTACTGGCTTGAGGCATACTACTGTACTACACTTCTTAGCGTCCAATGCCACATATATTATATTGCAACTTAATAGCCTACACAACCCACATCACACCGCCTGGCCTGATGTTCTCTGCTGCATAGGCCTGTGGGGGAGGTTACCCATATGTGTCTTTAGGGGCATGTTACAGCATTTCTTTGTGTTTGCATTAATGTACAATTGTCCTGCTGTGTCTGTGCTACTGAAATGCTATCATGGCTTAGTGGTTCAGTACTGTGACTATAGTGCACAGTATCCTGGGTTCGAGCCCTGTCACTGCTTTTTATTTTCATGCTGGCAGACCAGACTGCTTAAGGGACAGTAAGGCTAATATGAGCATGTTTACCTGTCTTTGCTCAACTTTGCCCGACCTTGCCCAACATTGCCTTACATTGCGCTAGTTAGCACGGGCAATTTTGTTTACATATTCTAAATATTGGTAAAAGCTGCTTAGCACTGCTTTATATTGCTTAAAACATGGCAATCATGCCTCAGGTGGTGCTGCAGGGCTGCTTATGTCGGACACACATACTACACTCTCTATACATGTTTGGAAACAGGTAGTGTCAAGTTAGGCATCCCTTTTATTTTATGTGCGAGTCAGAGAGAGGTATAATTTCCAGGGTTCCTACTGAGCCAGTGTATGTGCTATGCGTTACCTCTTTGCCAAGGTCAAGGCATACTGGGCATGCCTCCTTCTGCCTACTGGGGCAGGCTCAGGTTGTTCCTCCTCCGAGTCACGCTGTGCCTGTGCAGGCCTTGGCAATGGTGGGGGTGCTGTTTGGCCCTGCCCCATGCTGTTCCTGCTGCAGCTGTTTTCACAGGATCATATTGTGTAGCATGGCACATACCATGACAATTTGGGTACATGTAGTTGGTGAGTACTGCAAGGCTCCACCAGATGTGTCCAGGCACCAGAACCATGACTTGAGCATCCCATACACACACTCAATTACATTTTGTGTTTGTGCGTGTGCCTCATTATGGAGTTCTTGTTCAGGTGTGTGTGCATTTCTGATTGGTGTCATCAGCCATGGCTCCAGTGCATATCCAGCATCCCCCACTAGGTGATCATCGGGGATGTCCCCATTGGCAAATGTCTGGTACAGCTGCATCAGATGCCAGATATGGGAATCGTGGTAGCTTCCAGGGCAGCCAGCTCACACATTCAGTATTATGCCCTGGGCATCGCACACAACCTGGCAGTTGATGGAGGGGAAGCCCTTGCGGTTGATGTAGGCCCTACCCCGCTCACCAGCTGGTGCTTTGATTTGTATGTGCATGCAGTCAATTGCACCCACTACTTCAAGGTATTCTGCTATTTTCTGGAAGAGACGCATATTGCTGGCCAATACCTCACGGAAATTGGGGAAGTATACATGATCACCAACATGTGCTGACATGGCATTCAGGAACTGGTGCAGTACCCTGGATGCTGATGTCTGTGATATCCACATCATATCACCAGTTGGTCTCTGGAAGGTACCTGTTGCTAGTATTCTTAGGCCATCACATACCTTGGTTTCCACTGGGATGGGTTCCCCTCTGTTGGTTCTGTGTGTGAGGCATGGCCTGCACAGCTCAACAATTTGCTGCAGGAGGTCTCTGTCCACTCTATAGCGCTCCACTATCTCCAGCTCATGTATCCCCTGGTAGGTTACCCTGGGTCTGTACACTCTTCTCTGTCTCCTCACTGTGGGTTGCTCAGCAGCATTCACATTGGCACCACCCTCAGCATCTTGCACATGTTGCTTTATAATAGCAATGGCAGCCCCTAACATTTTTTGTCTTAGTTGAGCTTTTTAAGTTTTCACTTCTCTTTGTAGACTGCAGTGTTGCAGTGTTTATGAGAAAAACATGGGGTAATGTTATTTGCAGAGTTTTAAGTGCTGGGCTGGGCTGGGCTAGTACTGCCTGTGTAATTGGCTGATTCTGATTGATTTCACCTGGCAGGTCTGCTAGTTCTCCTTGCTTAACTTCCTACTACTTCTTTTCCTTCCTTTTCCCTTTCTGTTTCCACAGGGGGCAGCGACGGGCTTACACAGGCTTAGGCGGGTGCACATGCGTGCACACAGGCTTACACAGATGCACACAGGCTTAGATGGGTTTACAGGTGCACACACACGTGCACACAGTGTAAGAATCTTTGCAAGAAACTTTGGTGATATCCACGGCGTACACCTTCGGTTTCTGAGTTTCAGTTAAGACAACTGTAGACACGCCTCTTCCAGTCCTGAGTCACTTACAGCAAATACATGCCACTCTGCTCCAATAAGCTTACAGTCTTTGATACATACCCCCTCATGATGTCACCTATTTTCTACTCTGTTACTCCCCTAATCCTACTCTTACACTCTAGGGACATGGTTCACATGGCAGGCAAAATTGGGATTCACTATCCTTATCCTCATTTGCATAGGATTGCCTAGTAATGCTTGGGTGCATCTCTCAGACTGAGCTTCCCCTCTTAGCAACCACTATTCAGTAGCCATGTTGTCTTCAGCCTGCCATTCACCTGCATGGCAGATGAATATTTTTAATAAAATGCCTATTTTTGGCTTTTATTTTTTTTTTCTGGTTTTTAGAGCGCAGCACGTTTGCGTGGTGCTGCTCTACGCTTAAACATCGGAGATCGGGGGAAAAAATATTTTTTATTATTTTGCAACATATAAAAATGCCAATGGCATTATATTTGGCCATTGGCATGCTACCTCAATTGGATGCATCCTTTATTTGGAGCTGTCATAGCTCTGTTTTGCTATTTGCAGAATGGTACTCCGTTACCAATGGAGTACATTTCTGCAAATAACACTACTCTTACTCGGACAGGTTAGTGTTTCCTGGATCACAAATTTACCTCATTTGCATAGCTTTCAGCAGCAAATGAGGTAATTTGCATAACATAACGCTGTCCGTGCAAGGGTAGTCTTAGGAGCTCTCATGCACACCCCTGCCGGCTGTTCCTGGATCACTCGGCAGACATATTGGCTGTCTGGAGTCTTACTCTACTCGTAGACTCCGTGCAGGCCTTCTTGAATCCAGCCCAATGTATATGTTCTCCAGAAAAGACAGTTTTTGTCTATTGTTTGTAACTGAATTCTACTTGCATCTTTATTCCCACATTTTATATCTGATACACACATTTCATTCATTGTAAAATATATACCCCCCATCTTTATTACAATTGCTTTTCACTTTATTTAAAGCCATACCTATCATCTCTAAACACTCAAACACTCATCTGTGCAAAATATTTCTTTTATCCAAATTTTATTTTTTAAAGTTATCATAATGTCATCAGTATATGTTAAAATAATTGGAATTCTTAACCCTTCAGGTGTTATATTCCCTGCCTTCCTGATGTTGAGATTTATTTCACATACTAAAACATTTATAACTAATGCAAAGAGTATACAACCCATTGGACATCCCTATCTTACACCACTCTTCATATGTACTACTTGGCTTAACCAGACATTACAAGTATTTGTACATTATTATTATTATTATTAAACGCTGACATACATAATTTCCTCACTTTCTCACTTATATTTTTTCATTATTATCCAGTTGCATCAAATGCTTTATTAAGGTCTTGTATCATGATTTTCACTTCTTTTCTATTCATATCATCATCCAAAATATCTCTGTCATTAATAATTCTTGACAACCCTTCCCCTTTATACTAAATATACTATTTTCTATAATATTTTCCGCTTTAATTTCTAATCTCTTTTGTACTATTTTCATAAAGATTTTATAATCATTATTATTCAATAATATTGATTTCCAGTTTTTACATTGTCTTCTATCTTCCCTTTTCCATATGAATTTAAACATACACTGCATAATTCTTTATACATAAAACCTTTGTTTAACAATTCATTTAAAATCTTTTTTTTTTTTGCCAATCCCTTAATTTTGTATACATTTTATACACTATTCTATCTGGTCCTTCAGCCAAATCTATATTTAATTCCCTAATACTTTATCTGCCTCATTTAAAGAAATCTCCTTTTCCAAATCTGTATTCTCTTTTTCTGTTAACTTGCTTACTTTCCATGCTTTTTTCACTACCTTTTTTCTTTAAACAATTCTTGCACACATTGTACTACACTATTCATAATCTTTTACAGAGTTCTATTTGTCCTTTTACATTTTTATTGTTCTCATTACACTACCAGTTTCCTTTACTAATCTGCTTAAGTAAATATTTCTTTTCTTTTTCCTTGTAAAAATATATTTTATTATGTAACAGTTCTTGATTTTTTTCCTTGATTTCTTTCATATAATTTATTTTGTTTGTCAAAGTACTTTCTATCATTATGTTCTAAATCTTCCAATGCATATGTTTTTTATATTTTTCTTTCTCTGCTTTTCTATCTTGCCACTGTAAAACATTTTTATATTTTTCCTTACATATCATCCACCATTCAGACCATTTTTTTATAAAATATTATTAAAGTAATATGATCTTTCCATAACTGTATTTCTAAGCTCTTTACTTGATTTCATTCTATGCTTTCTCATTTATCTTTTTTATTCCATTGTCTGTCTTTATATAGTGCTTGTTTTCCATTACCATTATCTCACATTTTTATATCATTTCCTTTCTTTTAATGCTTGCTTTTTAAATCACAATCAATGTCTCCTGTTATCAGAATATTAATATTTATCATTACATTGTCTAAATTGTTATGTAGCAAGCTTTCTCTCTCTTTATAATTAGTATAGTATATAATATAATTATATATATACTTGTTCTTTCCATTTTAAATCTACAATGGTTAATCATTCCGTTTTTGCTAAAATTACATGTAATATCTTTACTGTACTTCTACAGAATATGGCTATTCCAGAACATTTCCAAAATTCCAGATTATTTCTCCTCCCCATGGTTCTTCTGTTTGCAATCTTTCTTCATTTGATAAAAATCTTGTATCTTCAAATATAGTTGCAACTATATCACATGTATTACACCACCATAAAAATCCCTATTCTTCTTACTATATTCTTAATACTTTTCACATTTACAGAAAGCATTCTAAAATTTTCATTTTCCCTGTTCCTTATATTCATGCTTTCATAAGGTCACAGCTAATTACTAGGCTAACGTTCTTAATAGGTCATTCTAAGCCCAGACAATTCCCCTTAAAAAGGTGAGAATTAAACACTAAACATTCTGTCTGTGAGTCATGCACCTTAACCATTATACCAACCCCAGTCATTACTGGATATACTCTTTTTCATCCATTTTCTTTCTTTTTTTCTCTTTTACTTATTCCTTTTTTTCTCTGTTACCCTTTTACCCTTACTAACATTTTTTTTCTTTTCCTACCTTCCAATTTATGTCTTCCTTGTCAATTTATTTCAAAGCCTTCTTCTATGTCCTTTATTTTTTCTAAATTTTTTCTTCTATTTCTACTACTTCTAAAATTTTCAAAGGAAAGAAAAAAACAGGTACTGACCACCACACTGAACAGCTTCAAAACATTTATTTAAAACACAATTAAAAACACAGGAATGAGCACTTTCGGGACCAAGTCCTTCTTCAGATACAAAACTCAAATGAAAGTGCAGTTTTTATATAGTTCTTCAGTTAACATTCAGTACTGCACCCTCCTTTTCTTTAGTGCAGGTCTAAAAGGTATAACCCCATTTAAACCTGGGGTTTTGTATACTGCTAGCTCAATGATCCATTTAGCTTCATTCAACTCTGTCTCATTGATTAAGTCACCTCCCCTTTTGTTTTTAATTACACATTGTAAAACCATAAACTTAAACTTATGATTTTCATACTTAGAAATGTGCTGGAAAAGTGCATTATGTTCATGTTTTTCTTACAGAGGACAAATGGTTCAAAATTCCGTTTTTCAGCATGCAGTTAGTTTTTCCTACATAGAATGAGCTGCCATCCTGACAGCTAGGTAAACAACATTTTTTTTTCTACAATTTTCATACAAATCAAAACAATATTATTTTCCTGATACAGGGTGTATATAGGATTCTGCCTCCACAATGTACTCACATGCTTTGCAATTTCTGCACTTTCGTGTACTTGCACATTGTGAAAAATCGTTCCTACTTTTTTCTACCTTCCCTTCATGACATAATAAATCCTTCAGATCTTTATTTCTTCTAAAGCCAAAAACAGTTGTTTTTCTCCCACTACCTTGGCTATTTTTCTCATCTGTCAGCAAAACATTCCAATTCTGTTTATTTATATCACATATTACTCCTTTGTTATTACTATATGTTAACATCAGCCTCACATTATCCATCTGTGAGGCTCTAGAGTGAACAGGTATTCCATCCTGGTGTCTATGGGAGAACCAAGGTCTAGACCTATTACTCCTGTATTGCTTACTCTTAGTAATAGCATCTTTACCTCTATTTTCATTGTATCCCCTTCAACAGAGGTTACTCTCTAATGTGTCTATTTCTTGTTCAAAATGTGTATCCTGCATACATATATGTGAAAGTCTATCAACCTGCCCTCTTATTATACCATTGAATTTATACCTTGGATGCATGCTGTCATAAGATAGCATGCTATTCTTCCAACAGTTTTTTTCTGAATAAGGTTGTGTTCAAACCTGCATTCTCATCCCTCAGCAATTTTACATTCAAAAAGGCCAAAGCGCTACTGGAATACAGCATATATTGTCTGACAAAGTAGCTTTGGCTGTGAAAGCGCTCACCTTTTTACTTGGATTAAATTGTTTGATGGATGATTTTATCAGTCATGGTCTGGTATCTCCTATTCTTTTTATTTTGTGTTGTTGCTGTGTTGGGAGACCAGTTTACCTACACCACTTTACTTTTCTGCAGTAAAATAGAATTAATATTATATCCCTGGTGTGTATAGTATGACTATTACTGTACTGCTGCAAAAAAATCATCACGCAATGACCCCAGTAATTATAAACCTCTTAGCCTATCATATTTTATAAGGTTTATGGGCGTTCTTTTGTTGAAGGTTGGACATTGGGCTGGCAACTCGATACCATAAAATCCAACTGCCAATCATTAGCGGACCGGAGTTCCGCTGTGGAGACCCCTAACCGGGAAAAGCCGGAACACAAACAACAAATGTATATGGGTTTATTTTGTTTAAATGAAAACTCATTTCACTGAATTTCAGTTCACCCACATCAAATCACTGAAAGCTTACATTACTGAAAACTCATTTCACCGAATCACATTTCACTGAAGTGAAGTACTGGCACTGTGTAGAGTACTGTAAGGCAAGTAAAAGGTATATGCCCTTTTCCCCACTGTAGTGCAATCCTGGAGTAGGGGAGGGTGTGGGGGTATAGCTCCCCAGTTTAGTTTTATATTATTTTTCTCCGAAGCCTTACAGTGCTGCATTTCAAAACACTACATTTTAAACCATAGAATTGCACACTTACATCAATGACTAACTCTTTCCAGAAGACAATATAAACCCAAACTAGGTGGGGGGGCTGTGCCCTCCAAACCACTCTAACTATATATATATATATATATATATATATATATATATATATATATACATACATACATACTAACTCCAAGATGGCACTACAGTGGGGAAAAGGGCATATACCTTTTACTTGCCTTACAGTGCTCTCTCTACACAGTGCCAGTACTTCACTTAAAAAAAGGAAGCCAATCTGGTGGTCCCCTGCCATAAACAAACTCTACAACAGAAGGAGGAAACTGATGCAGAATAAAGTGAAATCCTAAGACTGGAAAAAAACCCTTATCGGTCTCAAAAAAAGTTGAGATCCCTCATCAAATCCTCTAAAGCTAGGTATGAAAACAGAACTGCAGCAGATAGTAAAGGCAACCACAAGGCCTTCTACAGTTATGTAAAGAATCTCCATGGCAATAACCAGGTTTGCTCTGAGCTGCTGCACAACGGTACATCCTATACCGAGCCAACAGATATTGAGAGTATACTGGCCGACAGATTCAGTGCCAACTTTACCCCACTCTCCCCCACAAAGGACCAATCACAATACCAGTAAATTGCCGGGCTGCCAGTATTACTGTTGCACAGGTTAAAACAGCACTGTCCAAGTCCAATAATACAGCTTCTATGGGACCTGACAATATCCCTGGCTGTGTTCTACATGAACTACAGAGTGAACTGGCACCTCATCTGTGTGCCCTGTTCAATCATAGCCTCACCACAGGCTGTGTCTGCCAAATGGCGCACTGCTACAGTCATCCCTCTCCACAAAGGTGGAGTGACTACAGACCCTGGGAACTATTGCCCCATTAGCCTGATGAGTCTGATATGCAAAACTATGGAATGCATCATCATGGACCTAATAAACAAGGATATAGGGAATCTCCAAACTCTGGGTCCCACACAGTTTGGTTTTGTGAAGGGTAGATCATGCCTGCTCAACTTGATTGACTTCTTTGTGTCAGCCACCAGAGCTGTGGATGAAGGCAAGGTGGTTCATACAGCCTACATTGATCTGGCCAAGGCCTTTGATACCATTCCCCACTCAGGAATCATAGAAAAACTCACTAAGCTAGACATCAACCCCTATATCACTAGGTGGGTTGCAAACTGGCTTACAGATAGAACCCACAGTGTGAAAGTAGCTGACTCCAAGTCATACTACAGACCAGTCATGAGTGGAGTCCCACAGGGTTCAGTCCTGGGTCCTCTCCTGTTTGGTATCTACTTCTCTGAAGTCCAGGCCAACACGAAGGGACTCTGGCTGACAAAGTTCACGGACGATTGCAAGTTGGGAGCTATTATTAACTCCCCAAGTGATGTTGACATCCTACAGAATGGCCTCACTATGACTGACTGGTGTCAGAACCATGGCCTTAAGCTCAATGCCAAAAAAATATGTCGTCATCCCCTTTGGGAAAAACCTGGGTCCCATGAATTACCACTTTGATGGTAGTTTACTGAACACAGAAGGTGTTATAAGAGATCTGGGAACACAGGCTGACAGCAGCCTCTCTTTTGATAACCACATTGCCACTGTGGTCAGAAAGTCCTATGTGGCACATCTCATTACTAAGGGATTTGTATCCAGGAAGAAAGAGGTCATTGTCTCCCTCTACTCTCCCCTCATTAGGCCAATCATTGAGTACAATGCCCCATTTGGCATGTACCTCACTAGACACCTGCAACAAATTGAGAGGCCACAAAAGTACCTCACAAAGAGGAAACTAGGCCTTAAACACTTGTCCTATATAGACAGACTCAAAAAACTCCAACTATTCTCTGTCTCATATCACCTACTTAGAGGCGATCTCTGCTTGACTTACAAAGCCATGTCTGACCCAGCTCTGATAGAAATGCTACATCTAAAGAAATCCCAATCCCTCCACACCACATGCTCCAGAGACCTCAACCTCATTACCACAATTAACAGAACATGCTGGAGGGACAGGTTCATAACCCAGAGACTGCCCATGCTATGGAATAGACTTCCCATACATGTCAAGCAGAGCACCTCGCTGACCCTCTTCAAGAGGGATCTTGATGAGTGGATGGGAAACAGAAAATTCACCCTGGGGATAACTCCAGTGGCTCTACTCAACAGAGGCAATGGGAGCTACGGTAGTGTGGCACTATGCCAGGGTGATCCTATGGCTAGGCTTGTAAAGGCCCTAGGGCCATTAGCCTAGTACACACCTATGAACCTAAGTGAAATGAGATTCGATGAAATGAGTTTTCAGTAATTTGAGCTTGCTTTCAGTGATTTGGTGAGGATGAACTGAAATTCAGTGAAATGAGTTTTCAAGGAAACAAAGTATACCCATTATATATATATATATATATATATATATATATATATACATACATTAGTAGTTAAGCTAATATCCAGTGATATACAAGATGTTCAGACCCTTAAACTAACCAGGTCAAGTTAATTAAAAGCAGATTATGGTCTATATTACGATGCTGAAAGAGGAGTTCACCAAACACGTCTTTATCGACATGTAAATATCGACCTTTTGAAATGTCGAATGGCCACTTCAGCAAATTTTTTCCCAGGGGAAAAAAATCACTTGGCTGTCATGAAGGATTTGCCCTTTTCCCCACTGTAGTGCGATCTTGGAGTTGGTCTATTTAGTTAGGGGGGGTGGGAGGCAGATCCCCCCACTATGTAGGGTTTGAAAGTTTGGTGTGTTTGTGTACAGCCGAATTATTTTTTTTTTCCCCTGGGGAAAAAATTCACTGAAGTGGCCATTTGACATTTCAAAAGTTTGATATTTCCCTGTCAATAAAGATATGTTCAGTGAGCTCGTCTTTCGACATCGTAATATAGACCCACAGATTATGGCTGTTCACTTCAGTTGATACTTTTGAAAAGTTTATCAATGCCCTGGATGAGGGCTATCTAAACTACTTACATAGACTTACCCAAGGTCATCCCCCATTCAGGTATAAGAGATACAGTCATCTGGCTCAAAACCAATCTTATGTAGTCCACTGGACAGTAAATCAGATCACTAACGCAACCTACATTATTACAGTCGGTGCCAGTAAGAAAAAGCAATGTTTCTAACAGTACACGTCAAGGCTCTGTCCTGGGCTTCCTTTCTTTTTGGCATCTATTCACCTGATGTAAAGGAGAATAAATAGGATTATGGCTAAACCAAATTAATAGTGTAACACTCCCCACCAAAAAAAAAACAAAATAGATGCAGTCATCAGAAACCTGGATACTTATGTTAATAATGAACTACCCTTTTACCACTACACTTCACTCATGGTAACAAAATCTTTCTACCTGGCTCAACATATCATATAAAGCATCACTTCTACATTCACAGAAGTCAGAGTTCCATTTATTAGTGTGTTATTATACCTAGACATCTATTTTATTTTTTCCTTATTAGACCTATCATTGAACATTATATGCCCTTCAGTATGTACCTCTCTAAGCATCGTTGACCATCTCAAAAGATCTTAGAAATTCCACAGCGAAATGTTTCAACACAATGTACCCTGAGTTATCCCAAAATAAGAAAACCACTATTCATCAACTCCTTCACTTATAGAATTCTGCATGAAGATTTCAACTTAGTTTTTTGCACTTTGAAAGACCATACATTCATTGATCTCTTCACCTCAGTATAACTAACAGCAGACTAAAACCCCCAATTTAAAACCTAAAGCATCATTGCCTTATTAATGACACCTGCTGGTGAGACAGGTACCTAACCATACGTATCCCCTATTTTTGGAGACACTCTCTTTACTTCTATAACAGAGTCATTTTCCTGGCAACCTTCAAAACAAGACTCAGAGATTGGAAGATTGTAAATTTTCAGATGGGATATGTGGGGATAGTTTACTCTGTATGGCAAACTAATAATCTCTCAACACCTACTGGTTGATGAGTACAAACTCCAAGTTTGCAGACGACTGCAATCAGGGTGCAATTATTGAATCCCCAGATGATGTCAGTATATTTCAGGAGGGACCTACACAGACCGACTGAGGTCTTTGTCACAACCTCAAACTAAATGCAGAGAAATGCATCATTCCCTTTGGTAAAAACAATGTCGCTTTTAACAACAAAACGATATCTTTCTATGAAGTGGTAAGGGATCTCAGATCACAAGTAGACTGCGACCTTAACCTTCACCACCATGTGTTCACTGTAGTAAGGAAGGCCTTCTATGTAGCATACTTGATTAGCAAAGGCATCACCTCTAAAGCAAAGTAGGTTACAATCCCTATATACTCATCACTAATCAGGCCCATTAAATGAGTTTAATGCCCCTTTTGGCATGTACTGCACAAATCACCTGCAGCAACTGGAGAGACCTCAGACATTTCTTACAAAGAAGATCAAGGGACTCCAGCATGTGCCTTATACAAATCGACAAATGTCCCTCTCACTATACACAGTATCATGTAGATTTCTTAGGAGAAACTTATACCTGGTTTACAGACCAGTCTCTGAACCAAACCTAATGAATTTGTTGCATATCCGTAAATCAAATGGGACTAGAGCTTCCTGTTCCAGGGTCCTAAATATGATCTGTGACATGAATAGGAAGGACTGAAGGGACAGATTTGTCTCCCAGCAAGTGCCACATCTTTGGAATAGGCTGCCAATCAATGCGAAGCAGAGCACCTCTATGACACTCTTCAAAAGGAACCTGGACAAGTGGATGGGGCACCATAAATTCATACCAGGGATAGCACCCACAACCCTCCCGGACATGGACACTCGTTACTAAATGCAATCCTGGGTATTGACTAGACCATCTATGGTATTACCTTGGGATGAAACAGCAAGGCTTGAAATGACCCTCTACGATCCTATGGTCACCTAGGACACACTTTTATTATTTGCCTAAAGGATTTTTTTCTTTCATTTGTCTTCTGAAATAATCCATTTAAATCCTGTTGCAGTGACTTCTATTTGACTTTTTCCTGCTTATGATACAACAGAGGGTGCAGTGAATGTTGCTTTTATGTGTGTCTGATAGCGTCTTGGTTCACTTGTTTTGCATTTATGCAAACCTAATTTGACATCCATCATTATGTAATCTTTGGCTGCTCATTTAATGCTGTTTTTGGTATGTTGTGGATTCAGTTCAAAACTGAAATAACCTTCTAGATTTACAGTCTCCAGAAATGGATTGTATACTCTATGTGAGATTTAATTAAAACCCAGTATATGTGTGAGGTAAGTACCACTTTTGTTGAGGAGATTCAGTTGCCAATGCATTGCAAATATACCCTAATTAAACTAATAGTAGAAGGTAAACTATGCTCGGAGTAATTTAGTCATTTTCAGATATGGCTTGTGATAATCCACAGATAAGACAAGGATGACAGAGGTCTGTATGCTGAAAATAGAAGCCACAGCAGCATCTGTTTTATGTTTATAAGTTCACAGATTCTTACTAAGCTTATGGCCAAAAGAGACCATCAAGAAGCTCAGTCACACCACCCAGTACTGGTAAGATAATAGCGGTGCCCCCTTTTTAACAGACTTTTTTTGCATATTCCAAGTGAAAATTTGTGATCACCCTTCCAGTCATCCAGATCGGTTTTAAAAGTTGCTATGAAAGTACTCCGCTTGATGTGCAAGGGCAGCCAGTTCCAGAAACAGAGTATAGGTTGGATTAGTATCTGTTAATAATCTAGTCTTGTTGATGTGATAGTGCAACTTTAGGTCTCTAAACGGGTGTTCAAGGAGTGGTAGGTCATTCATGGCATAGAAAGCTAAGCAGAGATCTCCCCTCATGAGTCTGCATAATGGTGTGTGGAAGAAAAGAGCTTTCAGTCTATCAGAGTAATTAAGGGTATGAGATGTGAAATCTTTTTGTCAAGGAAACTTTGAAGTCTCTCAAGATAGATTCCATTTCTAGACAATTTCAGAAACACGAACTCTGACATCATACAGCACAGAGCAATATATTCTCACTTCCGTCTTTCCTATTTTGTCATAATTGTAGCTTCAGTCACACTTATACTTACTACAACTTCTGGCATGGGAACCAGGTATTTGGACAATATTTTACATCATACAAGATGCTCCGCTTACTTGTATGAGTAGTAGTACTGTTGTGCTATGCATTCCTCAGCAGTTTTCTTAATTGCTGACATTGCACTGTTACTCAGTAGTTCTCTCAAAAATACCAAAAGTCACCATGAAGACACACATGGTAATACATCGGTTTGTACCAGCTTGTAGCAGATCAGATATTTACACACAAAACTACTATTTTGGGTTCTGACAACCAAAACAAAAGCAACACTATTCTCTTCCAGTCACTAAGCATCCTTCTAGCAAAATAAACCTTTAATCTTTTATTGCTTTATTTCTTCTTTCCATTTATCACATTTATGATTGCCTTAATATTTCTTTCCATTTAGTACATACTTGTACTTCACAAATCCTACTTAACTAACATCCTGAATCTTTATACTACTCTATTTGTGCAGTCCAGACATTCATCAATATTTTTAACTGCACTACCTGCATGAAAATATTGTTCTAGACATCTAACTCCAATAGAACAAGTGCCCCCCACACTGACTCTAAATCGCCATTTCACTGACCTCAGATACACCACCTTATTTAGTTATGATAATTCCCTTGAGCTACTTAACTGTTTATAGCAAGCTCATACTCCCTTCTCTCCTTTAGAATAACTTCATACAGAACATTCTTTATTCTTAAAATGTGCAAACTAGATTTCCATTCTTTTTTTATTATAAGGTAAACCCAAAATAGTGAATTAACATGGTAAGTTGGCATGTCATTCTAACACTGTCTATGCGTGTGTGTGTGTGTGTGTGTGTGTGTGTGTGTGTGTGTGTGTGTGTGTGTGTGTGTGTGTGTGTGTGTGTGTACGTGTGTGTGTGTACATGCACGCATGTGAGTCTGTGTATTTAAACACAGAAAGTGAGCCAAAAGAATAGAAAGCATACTGGCTGTTGAATGAAGATATACTCACTTACAAATTATGCACAATCATTCATTACTTATTTAGTTTCTGTTTACACAGTATGACCATGGGAACTGTATCATGAGGTGTAATTTCATTGAATATGTCTCCAAAAATAACTTTGAACCTTTCCAGATGCATCGTTTAAATGCACCCAGACAACTGTACTTGTGCCAAACTATTGCATGTATAAAAGTTTAAAAAATTCAATCTCTCTGTTACTGTGAGTAATTAAACAGAGACAGATTTAATTTAGCTGTGACACATGTAGGTCTTTAACATCTAGTAAGTTTTATGTATTATTTCACTACAGCCAATAAAAATACCCACATAATTTATAAACTTATGTACAGACATCTTCTATTACCAAAAACTCTGTTAAGTTTAAGAGTCTGAAGTGTGAAGTAACCAAACAATGAGCATCAGGGTAACTGAATCACATATCTTTCCGATGATTTAAGTTTTTGTAATGGGCATTAATTGTACATCATATACAAACAAGAATTCAAAACTGAATGTTGCCATTCCGCAGCTTAATTTGCTTAAAATAATGTTACCTGATATCAATACATGTTAGCAAATATTTAATAAATGGTTAAATATACTTCCCAAATTAATGCAATGGAAAAAGTCTGCAAGCACCTTCTGTTATAATTATTTTTCACTTCATGCCACATTGCTTACTGCCTGATAGGCTAGCCAATTAAATAACTTATATGACTTGTTTATTTGAAAAAGTAAACAAAACATTTGCATACCACTCACTTGGAAAAGGTAAAATAAGATATATCACATTATATAATAATATTTTCCTTCTGTCCATATCTTTTTTCCACTATATTTTCCAGGAAAGTTTTAATTTTAACAATGAGGCTGAGCTACTTGCTGAGCAAATACCTTGGGCATATAGAAATATACAATTGCACACTAAATCCAGTAGCATGCATAGTTTGTTTTCCATAGCTATTTGAAACTATAGTAAGCAAAAATTTAATGTGTGTGTGTGTGTGTGTGTGTGTGTGTGTGTGTGTGTGTGTGTGTGTGTGTGTGTGTGTGTGTGTGTGTGTCACTAGAATATAGTTTAAGAATATATAACATTCTGCATTCTGATATCAGTGATAACAGTTTTATCAAAAAATCATAATAGAACTTATTATAAACAAAAAATTGTTTCAGTTGCTTTTCTAGATAAATACTGTACTGGTTTACCTTATAAATTACATTAATTGACACAAAAACTTTTAACTCTCATAAATGTAATATTGTCTGTTAATAATTCATACATAGGTTTTAAATAACCATGTTTCTTCATCAGGACAAATCACCCATCCCTTACCAGCTCGTTTAATTAGTTCATCATTTTCATACAGGTTTAGTAGTGCTGATGATTCTTCATAGGTTCATAGGTGAGTACTGAGCAAGCTTCCCATGCAGCCATTTTAAGACTAGCCAATTTCCTTTTTGTACTTGAGATAACCTAGCCCATTTGGTTACAGATTGGCCTTATCGATCCCATGGTCAATAGTTATATATTACCCCTAATGAGAATAACTTGGATCATATGGTAGATAATTTGAGGGGACCCATGTATGAAATAAATCATTTAGGAGCTGGATTGGTCAGATTACAATATTTTCTAGCAGCTATATAAGGTTGTTGCTCACACATAATAAAAAATGCATTTTTCACAGGATCGCTAACTGGCACAAAAGTGCTTTTATGCTTTAATATATTCCAGCCAAGTATGACCATTATTTTAAAAATGAATTTGTCTCTAGCAAACAGCCTCATTTGAGAAAGGGACTCACTAATATCACCATATATAGCTGGAACAAATACAAGTCCCTTGCTTAATAGCTGATGTTCAATTTCAGTTAAACTATAGTCTGAAAGAGTAATCAGAGAATGTTCATTTTCTACCGGACCATAATAGAGCAATGTCCAGTCCACAGGCCAGCGTAACCTCCTTTTTTTCTTCCTCTGCTTCATCTTTGTTTGCAAAGTGTCTCTCTGCTTGACTTGTATTTTTTGTGGTAGCTGTAATAAAATAAGTTGCCATGGAGAGAATACAAAATATTAGTATTACCATTAGTATTAAATAAATAAACATGTAAATTGCTTAACCAAATGTTTGGTTTAACTAAACTGATCCCCAGTACTGATGTCAGGTAGACAGGTGTAGGCAGGTATGAGCTTACCTTATCGAAAGATGATGCCACAATATGAGGAAAAAATAATTGACTTGAATAACTTAGTTTTTGGTGTCATTTGAAGGAGGTCCAATATTTGTCAGTCTGTGATTGGTAGACCATACTGTTTTGCCAGAGATGGCATGAATCTGTCCCCTCTAGTGTTTCCATTTTTGGCAAAGATTTTGTCCACCCCCATAGTGCCTTTTTAAAATAGCAAAAGAATATATGACAGTGTTACTGATCAATGTTAGGATCCTAAAGAAGAAACATCGCTTCCTACACCCCCTTCTCACCCCGGAGGATGGTGACATCTGTGTAGTAACTGTGACATGGTTTAAAATGGCAGACAGCACTATATAGCCAGCTGCACAGGGCTATAAGGCCTTCCACATGTTTATACCACGTACTGCACAGGAGGGAAAAGTTGGAGGTGTCTCAGTCTGCATCCAGGAGAGACTCAAATCAAAGCTGATAAAGCAACATGATGCACTAGTGTATCTTTATGTCCAAATAACCATAAGAAAGATCTCATATCACATATTACCTAACTATACAACTCCTCCACAATGTATATCTACAGGAAATGGAATCACTCAGTAATAAACCCAATATCATTTTCCTAGGTGATTTAAATTATTCAACTATAGACTGAGAAACCTACACCACCACTAACTAGGGCACAAGCAAAGAGATTCCTGGACTTTGTTAACAAACAGTCAGAGTACCTAATGAAGGGAATAACACCATGGATCTTGTCCATAATAGTATGGGGGCATCTTGCACCATTCCTTGCATATCTTCATCACTTGTTAGGCCTGATCACAGAGGTGTCTCCTTTGAAATAAAACTGAAACCAGAGATCCTTTCTGTCCATGATACCTTTAGAAATTTCTCTAAGATAAACTACCCATTCCTGAGTAATACACTAGCAAGCTTCAAATCCCCACCAAACCCAGTTAACAACACTGAATTCAAGGAAATGTATACCACCACACAATACCAGCATATAAACAACTGCATTGATGTAGCTGTACCCTATAGAAACAAAGGCAGGGCGAACTCTAGAAACAAACCCACATGATAAAACCATAATATCAACAAGCTTTGCAATAAAAGAAAGAGAATTTTGACCAAACGTAAGAAGAGTAATTACCACAATGATACAGGCAACATCACTGAAATAAGCAAACAACTCAGGAATGTAATAAAATCCACCAAAGCCAAATTTGATTCTAAAATAGCTACCTAAGCCAAAGACAATTACAAGGCCTTTTTTAGTTATGTTCATAATCTCAAAAGTACAATGCCACAGTGCACTGAGCTGATTGTAAAAAATGTTACTTACACTGAGGCTGAAGATATAGCAAACCTACTAACCAATAAATTTAGGTCTAAATTTACCCCATCCTCCCTCCATCTGTCCCTCAAGATGTACCTAAAACTAGCTCACCTCCACCTATCACAAAAGACCAAGCCCTTCTTCTTTCAGCTGTTCCCATTAGGGATCACCACAGCATATCATCTGTTTCCATTTCTTCCTGTCCTTTGCATCTTGCTCTGCCACACCAACCACCTGCATGTCCTTTCTCATCACATCCATAAACCTTATCTTAGGTTCATAAGTAGGTGCTAGGCTATCGGCCCAAGAGCCTACATAAGCCTAGCTGACAAGGTTCCATAGCTTATGCCACCCAAGAAAGTTATTTTCCTGTGCCATTGTCGAGTAGAGACACAGAAGTGATCCCCGGGGTGTATTTCCTATCCACTCATCAAGATTTTTCTTAAAGAGTGCTAATGAATAACTTTGCTTGACATAGATGGGTAGCCTGTTCCAGAGTACGGGAAGTCTCTGGGACAGGAATCTATTCTTCCAGCATGTCCTGTTTATTGTGGTGACAAGGTTTAGATCCCTAGAGCGTGTAGCTTGGAGGGAATTGGGATTTCTTTAGGTGTAGCATGTCCAACAGCTCTGGGTTTGACATAGCTTTATATGTTAGGCAGAGATCACCTCGGAGTAGGTGAAATGCTACGGAGTACAGCTGGAGTATTTTGAGGCAGTCAGTGTAGGGCATTTATTTGAGGCCAGTAATCCTCTTTGTGAGGTACTTCTGTGGCCTTTCCAGCTGCTGCAGATGTCTTGTGAGGTACATTCCAAAAGGGGCATTGTACTTTATAATGGGACTAATGAGTGTCGAGTAGAGGGGAACAATGACCTCTTTTTTCCTGGATGAGAACCCTATGATGAGGTGTGCCATGTAGAAGGACTTCCTGACTACTGTGGCGATGTGACTATCAAAGGAGAGACTACTGTCCACCTGGGTCCCAAGGTCTCATATCACACATTTGGTGTTAAGTAGATTGCTGCCTATGTGGTAGTTCATGGGTACAGAGTTTTTACCTAAGGGGATGACACTGCACTTTTTGGCATTGAGCTTGATGCCATGGCTCTGACACCAGACATCTGTCTCAGCGAGGCCCTTCTATAGGATGTCCACATCATTTGGGGACTTGACTATGGCTCCTAGTTTGCAGACATCTGTGAACTTCGGTAGCCAGAGGCCTTCTGTGCTAGCCTGTATTTCAGAGAAGTAGATACCAAAAAGGAGAGGTCCCAGGATGGAACCCTGTGGTACTCCACTTGTCACTGCTTTGAGGTCAGATTTGGAGTCTGCAACATTTACAGTGTGGGTTCTTGTCAGTGAGCCAGATGGCAACCCATCTTGTGATGTAGGGATTTATATCTAGTTTAGTGAGATTAGCTATAATTCTAGAATGGGGGATGGTGTTGAAAGCATTGGCGAGGTCAAGATAGACTGTGTGAACCACCTTACCCTCATCTACGGCTTTGGTGACTGCCTCAAAGAAGTCGATCAGGATCAGGAGGCATGATCTGCCTTTCACAAACCCGAACTGGGTGGGATCCAGAGTTTGGAGGTTACCAATGTCTTTGTTTATGAGTTCCATGATGATACGTTCCATGGCCTTGCAGACCAGGCTCATCAGGCTAATAGGTCGATAGTTCCCGGGATCAGTGGTGGCTCCCCCTTTGTGGAGTGGGATAACTGTTGCTGTGCGCCATTCAGTGGACACAAAGCCTGATTCGAGGCTATTATTGAACATGGTGCTTAAGTGGGGAGCCAGTTAGTTCTGAAGTTCATGTAAAACGCAGCCTGGGATGTTGTCCGGTCCCATGGATGCTGTGTTTTTGGCAGCTTTTAACTGCATAGTTGTGATTATAGGGACTCTGCATTCTTCCTGTATAGATATGGGCCCTTTAGGGGGTGGGGTGGGGTTAGCACTGAACCTATCTTCCAGGATGTTGGCAATATCAGTTGGTTCTGTAATTTTCATGCAGTTGTGCTGTAACTCAGAGCAGATCTGGGTGTTGTCATCGAGATTCTTGACATAGCTATAGAATGCTTTGTGGTTGTCCTTAGAATTAGTGGTGATTTTGTTTTTGTAGCTAGCTTTGGAGGATGTTATAAGGGATCTCAGCTTCTTACTGAGGCTGACCAGGGGGCTCCTCCACTCATGGGATTTTACTCTCTTTTGCAACAGTTTCTTCCTTCTGTTGTACAGTTTGTTTATGGCAGGGGACCACCAGATTGGCGTCCTTTTTTTGGAGGATAGCATCTTGGTTCTGTTTGGGATAGCATGATCCATGCACTTGTGTAAGTGCTTATAGAATGCATTTGTGTAGGATTCAGCAGTTGTAACTGTATTGTCCATCTGCATGGGTGTCATGAAATTCAACACTTCTGTCTTAAGAAGCATGAAGTTGGCTTTGGAGAAATTTTTTACCGTGGTTTCCTTAATGGTGGGTGGGGGCAGGATGTGGATATCAAGGGTGATTAGCTTATGGTCGGATTGGACCAACGAGGAGTTGACTTCAGGTGTGGAACACCGGTCACTCATGTTGGTAATGACTAGGTCTAGGACATTGCTGCCTCTGGTGGAGGTGTGGATAAGTTGATCCAGGGCATTGGAGTTTATGAATTCCAGAAAGTGTTGAGCTAATGAGTTGGTACACAAGTAGTTTTCCCAGTTAATGGTGGGATAGTTGAAGTCGCCCATTATTAGGGTGTTTAGTTGAAACCTAATATTTTCCAGTACATCAAGAAAAGAGGAGTGGGAATCCTGGGGCATGGTGAGGGATCTGTAGCAAGCTACAATTTGGATTGCAGTTTTGCCCAGAGTTAGTTGCACTTGGATAACCTCGGATGCATTATGCTGAGCAACTAGCCTGGAGGTGTGGATATCCTTAATGAATATGGACACACCTCCACCTTTGGTGTTTCGGTCCAGGTTACACGGCCGAAAAATGTGGTATGAGTTATAGCTTGGTAGTTCAGGGGTGCTCTCTGGAGCCTTGAACCAGGTCTCAGTCACTGCACAGATATCTATGTTCTCCATTTTAAGGAGTGCCTCGAGTGAGTGCATTTTGAGATTTAGACTTCTAGCATTGAGTAGCATTACCCTCAGTTTTTGCTTGCCTGTTCCTGTTATGGTGGTAAATTTGTCATTTGAACCTTGCCTAAAAAAGGCACTATAGGGGCAGCAAGAGCCTTAGCCAGTATCCAGAATCCCAGGGGCAACAGGTGCAGGCCATCTGTGGCAAAGCATCGTGGTCTGTCGACCATGTCATCCCAAGCAGACAGATACTGGATCCCCTTAGAATGTCACCAGAAGCTTAGCCAATTGTTGAAGTCAATCGTTTTGTCCTTGTACTGCGGTATCATTCTGGGTGATGGCAGAATGCTACTCAGGGCTAGGGTCATACCTGCCTGGGCTACAACATCGGAGAGTTCTTCCATGCCTCTTTTCATGTCATCCATGGAGGTACGTCTCAGGTCATTCACACCAACATGGACAATGACAGAGTCATATTTGTACTTGTTGTGGAGTGACCTGAGTGTGTCATACCTCTCAACATGGAAACATCAAAAATCTGGACAAGGCCCATGAAAAATAGGTACAAATCTGTACAGTGATTAATATAACATTTGCATACATAATTATGTAACCCCACCCACTCCAGTGGAATTGTGGGATACCAACTTTCAAACACAAACTAAAGAACAGACAACCAAAATACGGCACCACAGTCCCCCTGCAGCCACTCCAATGTCCCATTACCTGGCTATTTCGCCCCATTTACCATAAACACGAATGTGTGCATACTGCTTTACTTCTACAATGATTTGCATTTTATTTTTAAAATTTTATAGCACAATGCACAAACACTAAGACATCTTTTAAACAAAGCAATACTGTCTCACAATGAAAATAGACTTGGCATTAAAACTTCTCTGTCCTTGAAACTCACATTCATTGAAACAGCATTGAAACCCACACCACATCCAAAGAAAATGCATCTGGCCAGTGGTGGACAAAGCTTACCTTTGGGCTGTTTACAAATCATAGGCCCCATACACACAAAACAAGAAACATAGATGTGTTTTTTGATACACCTTCCTGACTTTATTAAATTATATTCCTTGTATACAGCACACTTGTTAGATTTAGAGCACATTTTAAATGTATTATTTGAACATTTTTCCTAATGGACTTTATCTTGTTTTTATATGACCACCATTCTCACCTCTTTTTCTTGGGTATACATGCTAAGTTTTCTATAATGCAAGATCTCAAAACTATAATGCTGGTTAACTCAGCTTTACTTAGTCCATTGTAAGGCATTCACCCAACAAGTTCTTTTACACTACTGACTGCTTCCTGCCTCTCTGCTATTTTGGCTGTGAAATTTCTCACATCTTCTCCTCCTGCTTACTTTTTAAAATGCTTTAGATTATTCTGTGTAGTGATCTACGTGTTTCTGCAGTCTCAGCCTCTTCTTCCTGAATTCCATCCTTGTCATTTACTACTCCAATTGATTTCCATAGAGGTTCATACTCTAATTATTTGTGCACTTTACTGAGGATCCATGAATATTTTACCATAACACAGAAAAAATATTTGAAACAAATCAAGATAGAAGCAAAACTTTAGTTGTATTAGTCTATATCTCCTCATTGCCATATTGCATGCACTGCTTCTTTGTATGCATTTGTCCCTCATTGCAAATCTTCCACCTTTCTATAACAAGAATAGCATTTATTTGGCATATTTTAAATGGCAGCAAAAGTTACTTTAGCTGTGTTGCAGTCAGAGAAGGTTTGAACATACACAATAGAAGCATATATAACCGAACATAAACACACACACACACACGCACACATACACATACACACACACACACTTGTTTCCTACCTGAAGCACTCTGTTCGCATAAAGCTCTGCATCTGCCCAGACAGTCCTTCCTTTGCGCTCCACTCGCATAAAGTTCTGCAGCTGCACAGTAGTAGAAGCAAGCACCCCAGATAGTCAAGTAAAAGAAGCCCAGTCCTTCCCGCTCGCAGAACGTTAAGTTGTTCCCACTCGCAACTTCGCAAGCAATAGAAGCAAGCCACCCAGACAGTCGAGTAAAAGACCAGTCCTTCCCGCTCACAGAACGTTAAGTCCTTCCCGCTCACACAATTTGAAGAAAACAGCCAGCAGGAAATGTGCATGTTGTGAGCCCTTGAGCTCAATTCCAACAGGATGATGGAGCTGACATCATTGCGCACGTGATGACGTCAGCTCAAAATATGGAAAAGATTTATTTTAAAGAAATAACAGCTGAAAAATTGGAAATGAAGGGGTGCCACTCGTGAATCGTGGCACCCCATTATTTGACCCCAAAACTTGGTTATACCCGAGTAATATGGTACGGTTGGGAGGTATGGAGTGCGTGGGTTATGTGGTGGATCCTGGCACCTGACAGGCAGCTGACAGTAACATTCTCCTTGTTTAGCCTGGTGAGTGGGACATCAGTGTGCCTGACTATAGAGTGACCTATGACTAGTGTGTTGGGTACATTGGTTTGCCTTATTGGCTGTGGTTGAGTGTCATGCTGAGTCTGTGGGCTACGTGTCATTTGGTTTGGGTTGGGGATGGAGGTTGCTTGTGTTTCTGCTTTGGAGGTCTCTGTTGCTTAGACAGATTATTATCGAGAGCCTCCATGAATGTTTTTGTGTTACTGTGTGTGGATTTTGGTGGTGTAGATTTAGTGAGACTATGTGATGAGTGTGGTGTGGTGCAAATGTTTACCTTCTCCTCATGATTGTCAAGTTCAGTCTTGGTTGGAGACAGCTTTTCCTCCAGTTTGGCTAGATAAGTGCATCTCTCACAGGTTGTAGTGTTGGGTAGTAGGAGGAGACGGTTGTCTGTGTACATGAGGCAATTTCTACATTGCCTCAAGATGCCCAGATTCATCAAATAGACAGGAGAGAACACTGGGAGCTGACCCTTGGACATGCCTGAAGAAAAAGCTATTTTCATCTAGACAAGTGAGGAAAGTGAGTACAAGAGCTGTTTTTCAATAAGCAAGTGAGGAAAGTAAGTACAAGAACTGTTTTCCTCTAGGTAATGAGGAAGGCTGAGTGCTATAGTAATTAGTAGCTTATTTAGTGCTTACAAGTTCTGAACAAGTGCTGAGCATGAATAAGCAAATTTAAGTGCTAAAACTAATAATCTGTATCTGCACTAGATGAGTTACAGGACAGAAACAATTGCAAATGCAGGCTTTCAAATCAGAAAGTTGAGAGAGAGGCCTTCCTCTTTTCCTCTTAACTGGCAGCTCCATCCTTAGTATCCTTTTCCCAATATACCCAGCATCCCCCCTCAGCACATCTCCAAACCAACGCAATCTTGCACCTCTAGCTTTGTCTCCAAACTGTCCAACCTGAGCTGACCCTCTAATATTACTGATTTCTAATCCTGTTCATCTGCCTCACACCCAATGTAAATCTTAACATCTTTAACTCTGCCACCTCTACCTCTTACTCCTGCCTTTTTGTCAGTGCCACCGTCTCCAACCCATATAACATAGATGGTCTTACTAGTCTCTTGTAGACCTTCCCTTTCACTCTTACTAGTACCTGTCCATCACAAATTACTCCTGACACTCTTCTCCACCCACTCAACCCTGCCTGTAAGAGAAAGTCCTAAAAGCACTATAAAAACCTAAAACTACAGCACTGATGGGTCCTGACAATATCCTTGGGTGCATCATAAATAGCAAGAAGCATGATTTAGCCACATTCCGACAACATGGTTCAACCTTAGCCTCTGTACAGGATTTGTACCTAGTGAATGGAGAACAGCAACAGTCATTCCTCTGCAAAAGGGAGGACCTTCCACAGATATATGTCTGACCAGTCTTATACACAAAGCTATGGAAAGGCTTATCATGAAACTAATTAAGAAGGACAAAGAGAACCTCCAAAAACTGGTCAGTTTCATTTGGATTCACCAAGAACAAGTCATGTTTACTTAACCTGGTGGACTTTTTTGAAAAGGTCACCAAACCAGTGAATGAAGGCAAAATGGTACCTACAGCAAACCTCAAACTGGCCAAATCTTTTCACACTATCCCTTACTCAGGCATAGTAGAAAAGCTAAATAAACTGGGAATAACCCCCTTTCTCACCCGCTAGATTTCCCATGTCCTATCTGTGAGCCAGTTGGCAATCAAAAGAAGGAAAGTTACTTCCACAAAGAGACCAGTCATGAGTGGAGTCTCACAGGGTTCTGTGTTGGGACTTCTCCTTTTTGGCATTTAATTCTCTGATGGAAAAGCCAGTACCAAAGGACACTGGCTTACTAAGTTTCTGGATAACTGCAAGCTAGGAGAAGTCACTGAATTCCCAAATGACTTAGCCATCCTGCAGGAATGTTTGAAGCAAAGAAATAACTTGTGCCAAACCCCTGGACTTAAACTAAATGCCAAAAAAATGTTTTACCATATCCTTTGGGAAGGCATCTAACCCGCGGAACTACCACAATGACATTACACCCCTTATAGTTGGCCCAGTCTTCTAAAAACTGCAACCATTTTGCTCAGAGTACACAAGACAGTAATCAAAACAATGAGAACACGCACATTTGTCAGAAACAACAGCATAATGTTAAATAAGCTGCATTCATGCCACCAGTGAAGAAAGCTGTACCCCCACCCCAAAAGGTAAACTCAGTTTACAGCGTCCCTTTCAAGGATGGACCAGGAGCACTGTCTGGTTAAGTGACTTGCTCAGAGTCATATGGTGGGCAAATGGAGGCAGAAAGACTAAAACCTATACTCTTGACTACAGAAAGCTTTAAATTAAAACCTTACATACTTTATCTGCTGCACAAATTGTCAGACATTCCTTAACTTCATTTTCTGATAAATCACTGATGATAACAGTCAGTCAATAATGCCAGTCATTGGAGTTTAAGGCAGTGAGTTGTTAAACTGCTTCCTGTAGTCAAAAGTACAGGGTTTGAATCCTTACACCTCTATTTGCCTACTGTGTGTATTTGAGTAAGTCATTCAAACACTATTCTTGGATTACTTCTGAAAAGGGACAGCTTGTATACTGAGTTTACCTGTTAGCAAATAGATAAAACAATTGTATTTAAAAGGTGAGGCTTTGTACATCATTATTTTTAGCTTTGTCTAGAATTATTGAGCAGAGAAGGTGAGAAGCATTTTTGTCCATTCTATATAAAATTTGCGGCTTTCTGGAAAATTGTTCTGGATTGCAGTCATTAACAACAATCATGAGTTTCAGACTTTGTATCCTTCAGAAAATGCTTGGTAATACAAAGCTTTTTCTTTATTCTGGTAACTTTCTAAGTATATAAGAAAAACATTTAAAACTTCCTTGATTTTTGTGCCTTTGTCTCAGATATTAGCATAGAAGTTGAGAGAAAAGAGTGGGAATGCAACGAGTTCCAGCATATGGTTTGGAAAACAGCAAGCTACGATACATTTTGGGTTTGTTATTTACGAATGTATTCATTCACTTGTTCTCAGATATCTAAGGTGTACAGTCATGCAAATGGTGGTACTTGATGGATGTGTGTTAGTGTGTATGTTTGTGTGTGCCTGTATAAATACTCTTACTTGGTTCTAAAACCAACAGTAGTTATGGCATAAAGGAAATAAATGATTGCAGTAAACAGGAATATCATCATATGAGCCATGTTATTTGGATATGAGTCTTGATTTCTTTGTTTTGTTGACTGTATGTATATTTAGCTGAGAATATATTTAGCTGAGAATACACTGAACAGGATGAGGTCTACAAGTTTAATGTTAATATTTTAATTTTGAATACATTTTCAATTAACCTTGTTTTTTGCACACACACAGGTGTGAAGCACATTGTGCTGGGCTGCAGCAGTTTGTCTGGCACTTAGTGCAGATGAGCAAGGCTATGAGTTGCTTGTATAGAGTGGGGTTTGATTTCCTTAACCTTTATTTGTCTGCTGTGCGACTCAGACCACGTTACCTTACTAGACAGTTATGCAAGGCTAACCCTTTACAGGAACATTTGTATCCAGTGGGCTGTCTTAAGACATGAACAAATGACTTGCAATTTTGTCTTTAGAATTCTACACCCTTCAGATGGTTACTAATTTTAGGACATCACTATATACTGCTTGACTATGTATCCCTGTACAAGTCTTCTTGTTTAATGGGTTACCAGAGGCATTTTCAGTAAATGTAAGTTTCGGGGGGAAGAGAAGATTACTGTTGCTCATGCTACGTCTCTTTTCTTTGCAACACTGTTCTGTTTAGCAGCGTTTTTGCTATAACACCCTGTACAAGCATTTAATGGCTGCATAGAAGCAGCTGTACCCACCAGGAAGAAGTACAAAACCTAAATCAAAATACAAGCCACCCTGGTGTAATCACAAAATCAATAGGCTGTATAACAGGAGGAAGAAAACCATGGCAAAAATTAGGAGGTGCATCACCCAGCAGGATAAAAGAACTCTCTTAAAATTAAACAAACAACTCAGAGGACAAATAAAGTCTACCAAAGCCAAATTTGAGGTAAGTTTGGCCTCCCAGGCCAAGGGCAACCACAAACCATTCTCTAGCTCTGTCTGCAACCTCAAAGGCAATACACAATTGTGTACAGAGCTCATTGTAAATGAAGCCACCTATACTGAGCCAGAAGATATAGCAAACCTCCTGGCTGATAAATTCAGTTCCAACTTT
>NC_056750.1:567398754-567421254 GCF_019279795.1 Protopterus annectens | reverse complement strand
GAAATATTTTGCTGTACTAATGATAAAAACTTAATGATAAAGTCATTAACAAAAGACAAAAGTGCTCAACTTAGTGATACATTTTATATCTAGTGCAAGTTTTCTGGAAGCTGTTATAAAAGTGTGAATTTGTTGTAATTGTGTAAACCTACCACGGTCACAGGATTCAGTTTGGTTACCTTGTGTGGTTTATACTGCCTGGCTCCAGATGTTTTATTGGGTTAGTAGTAAGAACAGACATTAGTCATAATGGAGCAAAGAGTTAATTCTTGCTTCAGGAATAGTGTGTAGTGGTTACCCATCTTGTAAGTGGACATACTACCAAAATGGTAGTTTCCATTTTGAGTCAAAGAGGTTATATTCACACTCTAATAACACAAGAAGCATAGGAACAAGTCATATGCCTCAACCTTCATATTTTGTTTTATACCTAGAAAAGCTTCTTAAATCTGGAGTAATTTGTGAGTACCTTAAGTAAGGTAAAGGTAACTATGTCAAGGATTGCTGCTCTCTAGAATTCTAATGGCAAGTATCATAGTATTTAAATTAAATGGTTATAATTAAGAATATCAATATCTTGGTGTTGTGGAACTGAAGACTAATACTGCTTCAAGCAGAGTACACCCAGTAAGGCTTGCAAAGCACACATTTGTTGTTTAAGAGTTTTAATATTACTTTATTCGCAAAGTCGAAATAACTACATTCCCAAAAAATATGCTCCATCTCTGTTTTTTTCTTGCAGGATTAACACATTGAGGAAGAAATTAATCAATAGTATGTCACTTTTACTGGAGTAAGATCATAAACTGAGAGACGCTTACTTTTATATATGGAAATACTGAAGAAGAATTGTTTCACCATTTCATAGCCCATCTGAGTTATAGATTTTATGCCACTACTACCTCATTCCAATAATTAGAAGAGAAAGGGGGGTTATAAACATGGCATAATTTTATTATAAATATGCAGCTGGTAGCTTATCAGTAGGAACATCTTTTGGTCATCTATGATAATATAGTATGCTGAAGTGACAAAAAGGTTAATGCATAGGACAGACCTATTGTCAGTTCATGTTTCTCTAAAATAAGTTAGACTGAACCCAAAGCTAAGCCATCCATGATGTCCAACAGTGTATGAAAATCAAATATCTTAAGCAATGGAGAGCTGAGCATGTGTAAGTGTAATCAAAAGTTTAACTTGTGCATGACCGACTGTTTTGTAATTATTTATTTATTTTCCAATGCTGCAACCAAGAACTTTTGTTAATGCTTTTCCTATATGAAGCAGTAATCATGGAATGCCCACAACAGTTGCTTTAGTATTTGATTACTTGTGGCAATCAGCAGGTTAGGGTTCAACAAAGATGATAGTGTTGTAGCTCAAGAAAGGACCCACCCAGAGCTGGACAATGAGTAATTAGCAAATATGAAATCTTGTCAAGTTGAACAGATTCATGGTCAGCATTAAAACTGGAAAACTTCTGGTGTCCCAGTAATTAGAATGGTCACCTCAATGGGTGCGGATTCTAGAGTTCTTTTTCCACAGGAAAAAAAAAATATTTACTTTTTCTAAAGTTTTAAGGTTATTTCAGAGAGGGTATTTTTCAGTAAAGCATTCATATGACTGATGACATATCCAGAAATAGTGTTAAATTAGATTTGGGACAACTCACCCCATCCATTTTAATCAAAAATTGCATTGTTTGAAAGTGCCTTCTCTCAAAGTCATACAGGCCCAGTATTTTTGTGTTAGAGTGTGATTATGCCTGCCCTGTAAACTTCATTCCAGGGCTTTATTCCTTCCTGCTTTACCTAAATATAACAATCTCAGTTCCACCAATACGGAGGAAAACATTCAATAAGGTTTTACTTTGTGGTAACTTGTCTTGTGTTGTTTCTATAAAAATTCAGTTTGTCCTGTCCGTCCAGGTCTGTGACAATTTTATTCACCATTTTGAAGAGTTCATGGTGGATGGTAGCATGAATGTCATATCTGTAATCACTGACTAAGTATATTTGAGAGAGAAAAAACTTCATTTCTTGACCATCTCATTAGTTCTTTCAAGGATGTACCCTAAAATAAGGGTAATATAGCCATTTATGTAAGATGAATTTGTGCTTTGTCACTTGACCAAACTAAGAGATTTATTGCGGAAGTATATGAATGGTGGAATTAGAGAGGTATAAATAAACCAGTATATGATTTGAAAAGATCTGACAAGAGTATTCTGTGATAACGGATGCTGCTGCTCTGGATGACTTGGTTATGAGTGAGAGGTCAATGCAAAGGTTTCATATATAGGTATGAATACAGTGTCCAGGCTAAATGTGCCTGTTTGCAATGAAATATGTTTTAAAATATTACCATTAAGCAAGACAAAGGGGGTAAGTTATCACACATCCAGTTAAATGAAAAATAATGAGAACTATGCTTAATTATAGTCTGGTTTAGAAAACATATTTGCCAAGCCAAATGATTTAGAAGAATCCAACACTATTGCTACCTTATCACTTTGTGCTTATGTCTATGATAGAGCATCATACTGTCTTGTGTCTTTCCTGCATAAAATATCATTAGTTTGTAACCTGTGTGTGCTTGATTTTAAAGCCTTTTGTCAAGACTGAAGAAGGAAAAACATTCCCTGAGCTTATTAAAGAGGTTTACCAGTATCTGTTTATAAATGTTATATCAGAACGAGCTTTGTGAATAACTATTGCTTGAGAAAGAAATACACAAATCATGCAAAACACGAAAAGTAGAATTGGTCAGACATCAGTTACACATAGATCCAAGTTTTCAGAGAAGATCTGTTAAGAATTTTTCAAGAGAATTGGGTGCTGGGATTTATGGGGTTATTCTTTCTTGATTAAGTTATTGCTTCAGCATTACTGATCTTACCAGGCTAATGTTTGACATGTGTGTAAGAGCTGGGCCTACTGAGCCTTTCAAGTATTGCTGAAAGATGTGGAAATCAGCAGAAATCATTGTATGTTCTTGGTTCAGTCAAACTTTAATAATGTTATCAGTGTTTATGATAAATATCTCTCATTATACATCACACATGAGACTAAAGCCTAGGAAGTTTAAGGATTCTAGTAATGATTTTGGATATGATTTGTCCCTCTTATGAAAATATGGCTACCATTTTAGCTTCTTGAAAAGATATATTCACTGTATAAAAGAAAAGCAGCTATGTCCAGATGTTACTATAATCTTCCTTATCAATATCATACCACACTTAAAAAATTCAGTGATCCAATGTCATTAAATGTGTCTCCAGTTTATAAATGTTGTCTCTGCTGTCTTAAGATACAGGGCCAGTGCTAGCATTTTGGGGGGCCCCAACAGATGTCAAGTTGGCGGCCTCCTGGGCACTTCAAGTCTACGTATCACCTTGTCACTGCCACCCTTCCTAAGCAACATTTTAGTTCCTACTGCAAACTTTTAGGAGTAGTACACACAGACTGACCTGTAGTTACAATACTTTTACATTATGAAAGGCCTGTGTAGCACATCATGTTGGACCATCTCACAAAGGGACATTTACAGTTACTGGCATTTAGTTGCAAGTTTGCAACAATGATACATTGCAGCAGCTTTATGTAAAGGTCTGGACTTGGGTGAAATGGCACCCTAGATCTACTGTTTCAGCACCCCACACACACACACACACACACACACACACACACACACACTCCCACACCCTCCAGTCTTCCCTAGTTTTTCCTCCATCTTGGGCTCCCCCATACTATGCACACTACCTTTTTCTTCCTTTTCTCTCATTTTGCCTTACTCTTCAGCTTTTTCAAGAAGCCACAACTCCCTATTTGCTCTGAACTGCAGTTTAAAGATTTTTTTTTCTTTTTACACAATCTTTTCAATCAATGACAAATAGAAATTATGATTGAGGAAATAAATTGTGTTGCTGTACAGCTTTAGTTTTCCTTGCATCCTGGCAACACACCTTTACTGACGAAGACAGCACAGTAATAACCATTTAGGAAATAACTCAAATAAGGCAGGGCCCAAGAAGCCATCGGGTTACAGATGTTCTAGGAAGTATTTTACAGCATTTTAATTCAGTGGTGATGTAAATAAATACATGAGTAATAAAATAATTCCAGTCTTTTATTTTTCTTTCTTTAAAGAAAGATATATGTTGTACCCAAGACTTAATGTTCAAAGATGACAAAATTGTAGCAACAATAAACTAACAAGCTAGTTGTCTGGACACACAAGTCATATCTGGGAAATGCCTGCCTCCCTACCCCCCCACCCAAAAAAAAAAGACTGCCTAAGCATCGTTCTGGTGTTTAGCTGGGATGAAAGTGGAGGTTCAAACTGCTAGTCATGTATTTCAAGTCACTGCAGACATGCATATACATAGCATGCCTCTCCTCACTCCTCAACCCAAACTGTCAAAGGCAACTACTTCTATGCATTCCTGAAGTGTGACTGTGAGAAAAGTGAAACAAATAATGACTGCAGTAATGTATTCTACTTTGTTGTTCCTAGACAGTAGCCTGCCCCTACACAAGCCATAGTAACCTTCTTTGTGCACCTCTGAGGTCTGAGAGAAAAGTAAAAGAAAATAATGACTACACTGTCCCGAGCCCAAACACAAGCTAGAATGACCTCATGTGCACACCTCTAAGGTTTGAATGCGATGAAAATTAAAGTAGGAATAACTACACAATCCCCCCACACACACACACACACACACACACACACACACACACACACACACACACACACACATAACCTACAGCAGCTTCCCGAACACACATATCTAAGCAGGGCTGGTATTAGCATGGCTGCAGCTGAGGCCAGAGGCCATTATCAGCTTTATCCTAACAGGGTCATATCACAGCCTGTTCAGGTTAAAGAGTGCAATCAGAAAATTAATAATTTTTTTTCTCCTCACTTTCCCCAACCAACAACAGCTTTTGTGGGGCCTCTACAAAGTCAAGGATGATTAAGTGAGCCCCCCTGTATCTATTTCTATAATCTGGGGAGTGGGGGGCCCCAGATTCTTAAAATATCCAAGTATCTAAATGTTCTGTAACATACTTTATGTCTCACTTTTGAAATATAATTACTTGTTAGCTGCATTTTTTACTGATACCCAGAAGAATAATGTGTGTGTCCTGGCATTACTGGGTGTGTGCACACAGATAAAAATAACTGATACTTTTTACACAAACACACACACACAAACACACGTATAAGTCATAGCAATACTAGTTTTGTACCACTGGTGCTGGCACACCAGATCAGTGACTGCTATTTAGCAGTTAAGAAACAGTGGCAGGTTGTAAGTCACTTTTATTTACCTCTGTGAGGAGTAATGCAAATCTGTCACTGTTACTGATTTCACATACCTTCCCCGATTTTGCTCATAATTTTGCTCTGTCCTTCATAAAAAGTTTGATCTACTCGTGAATCATTCAGGACTACAGACAGCCAATAAATCCAGATATCTGAGTTTTATACTTGCTGAGCAAAAAAATGCATATCGATGCAAAATGTTTTATTCTATTAACTGTTTAATTGAATTAGAGTAATATTTAAAACATGTTCCTCATTTTGAGTCTTTATTCTGGCATTATTGGTATTGCGCTGAATTCTTCAGCAAAGAAGTTGGGAGTTACAGTATCTGCTCTTCTGCCAGTATATATAAAACTCCCTGGATGAGAAAACCAGCCCTGAAGATCAGAAGCATCAGCTGTTCTTAAACTTAAACTCCAAAGTATGCATTGAGATCAGTCACACTGGGCTGATTATCTCTCTAGTGCTTACCTGGATTATGTTCAATACCAGATTTATTCTGACAGAGTCATATCACAGTCCTGTTCAGGTTAAACAGCCTAATCAGGAAATTAATACATTTTGTCATTCTCATTCATCAGCCACAGCTTTGGTGGGGCCCCCACACAGTTAAGGATAATTAGGGGGCCCCTTGCAGTCATTGGTTTTGAAGGTACCTAAAGCTGGATATGTTGTTACTTTTAGTGGACAGAATGTCGACCAGCAGGTTTTAACTAAGCCAGGAGCACTATGTCAGGGGTAAAATATATAATGGAATTGTAAAAGCTATTGTTTGATAAAACACTGTTACTATAACCAGCGATATCTTTGAATTTTAAAGGAGATATAAATAAGACATTACCCACCTGGTTTATTAAATATGCAAGATCCCTGTATTAACTTTTGTTGTTTTGACAGACATGTTACAAAATATCAAAATAAGATAACTTGCAGTGGTTGGGGACCCCCCAGGAACAGGGGGCCCCCAGTGGCCGCAGTGTTCGCTGGTGCCTAAAGCCGGCTATGTTAAGATATAACCTTCACCTATCTGATTACTATTCCTTTTAGAGTATCCTTAAAAGTGGCCAGTCTTATTCCTTATGGAATGCGCTTATTTCTTTTGTTGTTAAGGATTTCTATAATGGCCTGCAAAGTCACTTTTTAACTTTTGGGGAGAAAAGATATGTGTCTTTACATACCAGTAGCTGAAAATAGTATATGCTGAAAACATTCGGTCAGGATGAATAGACAAATGGTACTAATTAGACTTTTGTTACTGAGAAAATTATTTAGTCTGATAACCAGGAAAATTTAGCCTGAACCAGGAATGACCTATTCTTTATTTTTTCACCACACTGCCTGGCATCCATCAGCCCCTCCCAACATAGGTTCACAGGTGTGCACTAGGCTAATGGCCATGGAGCCTTTACAAGCCTAGCCCATAGGATTACCCTGGCATTGTGCCACCCGACCTTAATTCCCAGTGCCTCTGTCAAGTAGAGCCACTGGAGTTATCCCCGGGCTAAATTTTCTATTTCCCATCCACTCATCAAGATTTCTCTTGAAGAGGGCCAGTGAGGCACTCCGCTTGACATGTATGGGAAGTCTATTCCATAGCATGGGCAGTCTCTGGGTTATGAACCTGTCCCTCCAGCTTGTTCTGTTGATTATGGTAATGAGGTTGAGGTCTCTGGAGCATGTAGTGCGGATGGATTATTATCTCTTTAGATGTAGCATTTCTAACAGAGCTGGGTCAGACATGGCTTTGTAAGTCAAGCAGAGATCGCCTCTAAGTAGACAATATGAGACAGAGAATAGTTGGAGTTTTTTGTGTCTGTACAAAAAGGACAAGTGGTTAAGGCCTAGGATCCTCTTTGTGAGGTACTTTTGCGGCCCCTCCAGTTGTTGTAGGTGTCTAGTGAGATACATGCCAAATGGGGCATTGTATTCTATGACTGGCCTAATGAGGGAAGAGTAGAGGGAGACAATGACCTCTTTCTTCCTGGATGCAAAACCCTTAGTAATGAGATGCGCCACATAGAATGACTTTCTGACCACAGTGGCAATTAAGTGTGATTGTAAGAGTGATAGAGTGTAATTAAGTGGTAATTAATAATATTAAGCTCATTCATTCCACACAGGGGTGGGAGTCAACAGCTGCCCATTCATTTACCCATGAGGTGAGATGCAATCATGGTACCATTATCCAGACAGACATGGCCCAACTATTACCCTCAGGAGCTCCTAACATCCACTTGGGAGATTCTGAGGGGCACCAATGCTGACAGTCCTTGGGGGAGGAGCATATAAACTTGTATGTGTGACTGCCCCTGACCTGCATGGCTACTCTGCAGCAGCATGGACTCTGTGGGTTGCACCAACCAGAGCTCCCAAAAGGTACTGCACAAGCAGTGAGCCAATCCAAATCCCTCCCACACCCCAGGATAGGTGAGCTGTGTGCCACTTACTTCCCTCTTCTACCCTGTACCCTTAAGCTCCCATGCCCACTAATCAAACACAGGTTATCTGGTCACAATTAGGGAGATTAGTTTTTTTTTTAGCAAGAAACAGAGTACTAAAGTGAGCTCCCGGATTATGCAGTGAGATCTGGTTAGTAAAGACAGTCCTAACAGGGATTGAGTTATTACATCAAAACATATCTATCTATAGATAGATGTAGATAGAGATATAGATCCATTTTAAAGTTTAAAATAAAATTCCAGTCTCCATTTAAAAAAGGATTTTCAGAACATCTGCTAGTTTATTTTAGTTTAGCAAGGAAATACAACAATGGCACAGATAAGAATAATAAAGGGTTTCTGAAATCTGGCATGGAGTCCTCTGATAGACCGTTGCTACCCTCAGAGTTAGACTTGTATGCCCCAAAGGTGATTTTCAATAAGCTTTATTTTATAAAATCATTTGAACTGAGTTTCTGACCTTTGATTTGACTTCTTTACTAAGTTATTAGTTGTTGCCCAAGTTAAACTGATTAGAAGAAAGTTGAGCTTCATGAAAAGACAGTTTGAGCAAGTGAGTTATAAAAAGTGGCAAAATAATTTCCTTTTCTAAGTAAGATGGATACTATTAAAATTCAGTGAAAATGTTTGGAACTCCATCATAAAAAGCAATGTTTGTGGTTCTGTAAGGCCACACACTTTGGTTTGGTCAGTGTCCAGAGTTTTGAAATGTTACTAAATATACATCGTTGTCTCTCAATATTCTCTACAACATTCATGGATATGTACCCTAAGAAACTGTTTACTTAGATCTAACTAACCCCAAAACTGTCTCCTAACACTCTGGAGCCCCACCCACCAACAGTCAGTGTATAACAGAGAAGGAAAATGGAAAATAAAAGTGGCAGTACACTTCACTGGTAACTAATAAAAGTGGCAGTACACTTCACTGGTAACTAATAAAAGTGGCAGTACACTTCACTGGTAACTATATTAGCAAGGCCTATATTACATGTTGACAAATTCCTGCATCTGATAGCTTTAAGTCTGCATTTAAGCTACCAAGATTTTCACATTCTGTAATCCTCAGCACTTGGGAATCACCTGTAATTAAGCATACACTAACACAACTGCTTATACAATTTAGAGAGAATGCAAAACCCAGTTTAAAATTTGACCAGCCGTTTCTTTGCTTTAGAAGTGATACTGTATTATAATGGCAGAGTTCTGCAATGTATTAAAAGAACAAAAGGCAGTTCTCATTCATTCAATGGTCAGTATATGTAGAGACATTTGATTAAGTCTGGTGAATGTAGTGTTGGACGTTGTCACTTTTTGGAGGAAACAGGAAAAGCACATCTGGTTGAAAGACAACAACTGTCTTACATGTGCAGCCCAGAAGACAGTCTCATTTACGCAGCTGAAGTGCAATAGCAGAACTTGGATTACATTCTGCACCAACCAGGCTTTCATGAATGAAAGTGCAACTGGGAAGTTCAAAGCTGATCACCTGAATGAAGTAAAACAAATGAAAATTCAGGACTATACATCTCAAAGTCCTATTCTCCCTCACAAACTTCCAATGCTGCTGATAGTCCTGGAACAGCTATTAAAATGTTTAGTAAGAACCATGTGACCAGAATGAGTGACTGACATTACACACATTGTGATGTTAATAGCAGTACATGTGAAGATAAACTCACAATAACTATTTACTAAACATCGTGGTTACCTTACCTTTTCCCTGAAATAGGTCTGGAAATTCTTACATAGGATGGCCTGCACAAAAACTACAGGCAGTTAAATAATACATATAGTCTCTACAGACTATGAAAATGTAAAGCTCTATTTTCTATTACTATAGGAACACAACACCATCACCCTTGATTAAAATAGAGTTTAATTAATATCCCCATCATAGTGGGCAGTAGAACTGAACCAAAAACAAGTAGCCACTGTAACTCTAGGTGACAAACAGATCTTGAACGTACTGTCTGAAATTTGGAAATCTGGCATGGGACACTCCCCTCATGCAAGTTTCTCCCTAAATGGCACTTTATTCAAAGTGGCAACCACTTGGTAAATGATGATACAATGATTCACTTAACAGATGACATTTTAATTCCTTATTAACTACAGCAAAGATTGTTTGCACTATTGGATAAGCAAAACAATCCTTTGATAAAGGACTTGTACTGAGCTCATACAAATGACCATACCCTGAATCAACATAAATGTAGAGGAATAATCCCCATTTTTGTTCCCATCTCAGTCATGAGACATTAGTGCCAACAGTATTTACAATGACATGATTAAAATGCATTTGTAAGACTATTATGTAGGGATAGTGTAGAATCATATTACTGCTGAGAATGCAAAGATCAGTACAGATATGATAAAAAAACTGCAAATAAAAGGAAGTTGTGAAAGCTGTGCTCAGGAATGACATTGCCATAAGCAATGCTGTTACTGAAAGAAGATATTACTAGAGGATTTGGAGACCAGGTACCTGGATGGTCATCACAATCTGCCTGAAAGAAGTAAGGTTAACACTATGCAGCAATGCAATACACTGAATCTACCACATTCTAGTAGAGAAACCTCAATGTCATTCCTATATGGTTCCAAAAAGAAAAAAGGTATTTTTCTGAGAGAAGAGAGTAGAGATCTTTAATTTAACCAGGATCCAGGTCCTGCAGCATGAGAAATAACAGATAAAGTTGTGAACAGCTACTTATACGATCCATATAAGTGGCTTAATAGTCACCCCAAATGTTAAGAATACTAGTAGATTAACACACACAGCAAATATTTGATGAATTATATTGCCTACTTAGTGGTACAGCAAGCTAGAAAATAATACCTTCCTTTCGTACCCAATATTCGATTGTGCCTGTTTAAAAAAACAAGTTAGGCAATCAAGCTAAGTAGCACTATAATCAGGATTTTGTGAATCTCATCTTTGCGTTAACAAGAGAACAACATTTTTATGTATGCATTTATTTACTTATTGTTACTGATTTGTTTTGTGAATGCACACACAATCATAGTCACAAAAATAAGCTGATAATGTATCTAACAAATCTGATATATCTGTATATTCACAAGGAATTATGAACCAGCTATGCCATAAAATAGTGACAAAAGAGCAGATGAATTTATAAACAAATCAAAAAGATGACAATAAACTCATTCAATAAAATGTCATGATGGTGGCAGACTGCTTCCTCCTGTTTTTACATGCCCCTATTTTATTGCCAAAATGCATTTGTATATTCTTTCATATGTTTATTCCTTTTTCTATACCTCATTTGAAACCCTGCCTCCTATAACCAAGTAACCCTCAGCTTATATCTTTTCTAGACTGCCTATGAAACCTACCCCAGAGACCTTTTGTCTGTTGGTGAATAAGATCAACCCAGCACATTCAGCTATGGAAAGGATTCGCCTTTACCTGACAATCAATACCCTTTGTAACCTTTTCCAATTTTCTAATGACATAAAACTTCATGTCCATTTCTGCATCAGCCCATCTCATCTCAAGTCCACATATCTTAATGTTTTGACTGCCTGCTATGGCCTGGTCTCCTCCCTTGTCTCCTAAATTCAGCTCAAACATTTTATGCACTGCATTGCCACTCTCCCTATTTTTCTGTTCATTTCAAGTACTTGGTTTAAGCACCCATGATAATTATTTCTACCTCTTTCTTGTACATCTCAACTTCCCAGATTTCCACAGAATGTCCAGATTTTTGCCTCTTAGTTTTGGTCTGTTCCTCATAACATTTGTGGTTTTCTGGCAAATCACTGAAAACTGAAGTCACTAAATAATGGCAGATGTTTGAGTTTCAGACTTCATATCTTTCAGAAAATACATGATAACTCAATTCCTGTTATTTGAGCAACTTTATAAGTTTATAAGAGCAATATTTAAAATATGTCCCCATTTTTTATCCTTTGCCCCCCCTTTTTTTTTAGGCTTTGTCCAGATTTCTTGCACTAAGAGGTTGAGAGGTATGCTCTTACTCCTTGACTAGTCCTCAGTTGTTCAACTGACATACCCATGTAAATAATCTCAAAATATTGCTTAAAGTCATTTGTGTATTTTTGAGTTGACTTCATATATGAACCTTTTCCACAAATCCTTTTTTTGATAACCACTAATAAGGCTCACTATTTCTGCCTTTGCTGCATTTTCAGCAACTGGCATCCTCTTGATGTGTGTTATGATAAAATAAACAAATTTTCAGCAAATACCCCACTAAAAGCCACCACTACATAGCTCTGAGAAATTTACAGAGTCTGGAAACACTAAAAGCCACCACTACATAGCTCTGAGAAATTTACAGAGTCTGGAAACTCCCTCACTGCCTTACATACTCAAATCTCTAAATAGTCCAACTTAATTCATTTCAATTAAAATTCCCATTACTGAAATATTTGTCCCAACCAAACTCACTTCTAGACTACTGTGGTCAAGCAACAAACTCTCCTGTCCATGTCCAAAACAAGCAGCACATCCAGGAATTCACTGTATCCCACCAAGTCAATAGAAACTGGAAGTCTATCCCGCTGCAAATAAAACTACAGACAGGGCAAGTTTGTATATGGTCTAAGGCACAGGCATATACCAAAGGTGTCCTAGCCTGTAGTGATTTATAATTTGGAAAATTGGGGCACAAATGGCTAGGCCTAAAAAGGCTCTAGGATCATTAGACTAATAACCTCCTATGATTCTATGATCTTATAAGACACATACCTTTAAGTTACTACAAAACAATACCTACAAAAAAATGCCCCTGTTACTGCTCAACTCCTGGCTAGAATAATTTTCTTTTGACTCCACCTTCTACCTTTTCTCCATATACTTGTTTTTTTTTCCATTTCCACCTTCTTCTCTGTCAGGCCAGAATGATGCTCATTAAATCAGTAGGAGTAACATTGTTTATACAAATTATATCAATTACAGGCTCTAAGTGAGAAGACTCAAACGCCTGTTCCCTCTAATTAGATCAACCATTATTTCATTGTCCCCCCTTTGTCACAGTTTAATCACTCATTCTCTCTCTCTCTCTCACACACACATCTGTCCAAAACTTCTTCTTTTTTCTGCTTTTCCCAGTTAGAGGTCCCCACAGCGGATCACCTGTCTGCTCATGATTGGCAGTGGAGTTTTACAGTGTTGAGTTACCAGCCCAGCGCCCAACCTTCCACAGAAGGCACACACACATACACACTCATACCCAGGGCCAATTTAGAGTGTCCAATCCACCTACAGCATGTCTTGTGGGATGTGGGAGGAAACCAGAGCACCCCGGACGAAACCCATGCAACCACAGGGAGTACATGCAGACACCGCACAGAAGGCACCCCAGCCGAGGATCGAACCGGAGAACCTCTTGCTGTGAGGCGACAAAACTAACCGCTGCACCACTATGGCCACCCCTCTCATCTGTCATACTCCTTATAACAGTCCAAATAGTTCTGACCTTTTTCTCACTTTCCTAATTGCTTCACTTCTCAATCTTAAATGTAACAATACTTTCATAACTGCTCTACTAACATAGCATCCAATATTTCATTATTAACCACCCCATAGTTAAGCCGCCTCTTCTTTTCATTATTTTAATTGCTATAAAAAGCAGGTAATATTACAGTATCTTTTGGAATGTTATATCTCTCTTTGCTATATACTAGTCTGTGTCTATTTCTAATGAATGTTCAACATTCTACATGCTGTTTCTAAATTACGTTTATTTAAGCTATTTTAAAGCCTTTTCTGTCATGTATGTACACCTAACTATATTTTGTACTCCTTCTGATATCATGTAACTGTAGTTTATGTATATGTAAAAAAACTGGTGTTAAATGTGGAGCTTTTCTCCCCAGGCCTCTGCTGAAAAAGGGTTTCATTTCAGTCGGGCGTTACTGGTAAGAAAAATAAATAATAAATAATATAAATAAATTTGTATTCTGCTAACTTAACTGGCATGAAGTTCCACATATGAAATGTCCTCATTTTCATATCATACACATGTCATATTGCTTTTAACTTTAGACAAACTTCCCAAGTTTCTTCCCATGTCTCCTGTCACTCATATCCAGGGCCACCTATCTGCCATTTATCCCACAGCTGCAATACCTACTGCTTCCTCCACTCAAAGCTAGCCCAAAACTTTATAAAGTAACACACCCTTATCCATTACTTTTTTGCTATTCTTGGATATTGATGACACAGTCATCTCTGTCATTAATGTTACTTTCTTTAACATGCACTTCTTGTTTCCAAGACAGCACATTTTTAATTATTCATAGCCTAGCCAACACCCCTTCCTGACCTACATTTCTTACTTATTTCTATCTCTATCCCATAGCCCCATTCCAGCTCTGAGACTATCCAATTCCCTCCTTCCCTCCTTCATTTTTCTCCAACCAGCATTCTTTCATTCTCAGTACAGATTGCAGACTAGCCCCTAGCATCCTGTCTGCATGTTTTATGAACTGAGCAGCCGATGTCCTCTCCCCTTGGCTTGTTCTTTGGTACTGGCCCCTAGCATCTTGTCTGCATGTTTTATGAACTGAGCAGCAGATGTCCTCTCCCCTGTGCTTGTTCTTTGGTACTGGCCCCTAGCATCCTGTCTGCATGTTTTATGAATTGAGCAGCAGATGTCCTCTCTCCTGTGCTTGTTCTTTGGTACTGGCCCCTAGCATCCTGTCTGCATGTTTTATGAACTGAGCAGCAAATGTCCTCTCCCCTCTGCTTGTTCTTTGGTACTGGCCCCTAGCATTCTGACTGCATGATTTATGAACTGAGCAGCAGATGTCCTCTCTCCTCTGCTTGTTCTCTGGTACTGGCCCCTAGCATCCTGTCTGCATGTTTTATGAACTGAGCAGCAGATGTCCTCTCCACTCTGCTTGTTCTTTGGTACTGGCCCCTAGCATCCTGTCTGCATGTTTTATGAACTGAGCAGCAGATGTCCTCTCCCCTGTGCTTGTTCTTTGGTACTGGCCCCTAGCATCCTGTCTGCATGTTTTATAAACTGAGCAGCAGATGTCCTCTCCCCTGTGCTTGTTCTTTGGTACTGGCCCCTAGCATCCTGTCTGCATGTTTTATGAACTGAGCAGCAGATGTCCTCTCCCCTCAGCTTGTTCTTTGGTACTGGCCCCTAGCATCCTGTCTGCATGTTTTATGAACTGAGCAGCAGATGTCCTCTCTCCTCTGCTTGTTCTTTGGTACTGGCTCCAAGCATCCTGTCTGCATGTTTTATGAACTGAGCAGCAGATGTCCTCTCCCCTCTGCTTGTTCTTTGGTACTGGCCCTTTCCCCTGTCACCTGTTTATACAGACTCTCTGTCAGTATCCAGAATAAAGCAGCAAAGCTGATTGCTACAACATATCTTCTTTCATATGGCATTCCCCAGCCTTTACCTCTAGTATCTACTCCTTGCCTTTCACATCCTCCTTTTCGTAAGATGTGCATTTGACACTACCTCTGCATCCTGGTTACCCATTGCATTTTTGCCAGGTTAGAGTAGGCACATACCTCCTTAAAGGAATAATAAAGTGTTATGTAATGATCGTGCAAATTAAATGCACTCTGTGCATGAGTGATCCTGTCCTTTTAACTAATTTATCCAGTAAGTTTGCTATGTTAACACTGCCCATTTACTATTATTTACTTCATTCATTGAGTGGAAAACACTGCAATCCTAAGTACTTCTTGAAAAGTTATGCGGCCTGTTCCTATTTATTCCTACCACCTACTATCACTACTGATTTTTATTATTTTTCTTTTATTTGTGAGGGGGTGAAATAGCAAATCCCAGTATCTTGCCAAGTCCTTCAAGTTCAGTTTTATTAACATGCATAATAAAACATTACAGGATACAAAAATATATAATAATGGCACCTCTGCTGAGTCTTTGGTACCATATTTGCTGTTCTCCATTTTTTTTTTGGGGGGGGGGTTCTTTTGAAAATGATGCATATTTCAGACCCACTAAACTCATCTTCCCCTCCTCCCCAAGCCCTAATAGTTAACCCGTTCACTCCTACCTTAAAATAATTGGTTGTTGTAGCCTATATTCCTTAAACATAATTACTCACCAGTGGCTGGAAACTGTAAGGTTTGTTAGCTGGTGACTGTTTTTTGTTTCACCTGGCTTGCCTCCTGGTTTTGCCCACTAGTGTATCACTTTAAGAATTCCAACTATCTTGCCCGACCGCCTCTTACTGCTACTCTATATCCCCCTCCCACTTCTCCTACATCTTGAGTGGAGTTTTCATAAGCTCAAGACGTAAACGACGCTATTTTTAAAAATCTACTTCCATTGGGAGGGATAGCTGCAGGGCCAAGGTGCTCTGATATTAGTGTGCTCGACACATAAGTTTGTAGAGTTTCACTGTAACATTGCATTATATACTGGAACTTTTTATGTTGTACCTCTGAATTGCTTTTTACTGCAGAACCAACGTTCAGTCTCAGTCAGTTTGTGAACATTTGCTTGTGCATTATGGCTTAGCGACTGTATAATCTTTTTGTCTTTTTACTAAGGCTACACTCATCCCTTGGAATCAGCTTTTAAATGTACCCAAATTCCCACTTGCTTTATGATATCTAGCTAGTTGAATGCTGCAAACATTGTTCTGATCACTGCTGTTAGCGTAATGTGAAGAAAAATAAAATAACACTGTCGTTAACTTATAATAACTAGTCACCAGACTATTAACTTGACTGCTACCACTTTTAGATTATGACAATATCACAGTACCGTTTTTTATAGCAAAAATCTTTGCACTACACTGGATTGTTAATAACTGCTGGAGCATCTGGTCGCTAACTCATTATGCTTAAATTGAAACCTACCCTATTACTGGATGCTCACTTATAAACTTTGAAGCTACCTTACTAAGATATTGTGATCGCAAATATTATTTTGCCTTTCTCACAGTGTTGTTCCTTATATAACTAAATATTTCTTATGTATATACCTGCTTACTTTTGGCAAAAGAGCTATTGCATTTTAAAGGAAGTATTTTTTCCAACATTAAGTAGCGTCCTTACTGCAAGGCACAGTGTACACATTTCTTTCTTTTAAGAGTGTATTGATGCTTCTTTGACCCCTACCTTACATTAACTGTCTGCATCTTCTTTTGTTTTGCAGTCTATTACCTCTCAATAGTGTGTCTACAAAATGTCTAACATACAGCAAATTATTGTCCTATTCTGTGTCAGCACTCCTCTTAACATACTGACCCAAGTCACCTTCAACAGCCTGCAATTCTCATTATCCTCATGAAGTCCTACCCTAACTCCAGTGCCACAACCCCGTATAATTAGCTTCTCTCACATTGCATCATCTCTAATTGTACCGATGTATACAGTAGCAATACCAGTCATTGGTGGCAAGTATGCAAATATTTCAGGTAAAATGGACAAACTACACAACATAGAAAATTTCAAATAAAAATGTAAAAAAAAAAAAAAAAGAGACAAATAGACATGTAGGGTAATTTTATAAAATCAAAGTGAATAAATTAGTAATAAGTAAGATGATTTAAATGATTAAAATGACTATGAGGGAAGAATTGCAGAATGTGAATCTCCTAAACACTGTTTACTAAAGCAAAATATTTGGCTTATTGATAATTGATGATATGGAAAACAGACTCAGGAGAAACAATATAAGAATATATGCAAAACTGGCAAAATACAAAGGAGACAGCATGATTGCTTGTTTAACCATCTGGCTACATAAAAACTTAAACATACCTGAAGCCTTATCTTTTGGCATCAAAAAGGTTCGTGGATCTCTGGCTCCACATTTGAGGAAAGAAAATTCATCTTTATATTCCATAATAGTAAAATTCATATCTAGTACTGAAAACGACTTAATATTAGAAACAACCTCTGTCTAGTTGTTGTTGTTGTGTCTTTTGGCTTTGTCTTTTGGCTTTTCCTGGTTAGGGGTCGCCACAGCGGAACTCCGGTCCACTAATGGTTGGCAGTTGATTTTTATGTGCTGCGTTACCAGTCCTAGCGCACAACCTTCAACGAAGGTACGCCCATTCATGCATGTCTCCGAGCAGAAGACGCTCTAGCTGAGAGTCGAACCGGTCAGCGTCTTACTGTCAGGCGACAGTCCTTCCATTAAAACAGGACATAATGTGGTCAGATTTGATACTGACTGTTCTACAAAATTAATGAGTTAATTGAAAACCTGTCTACCATTGATCAAATAGCTCAAGAGGAACAATAATATTATGACTAGTCTGTTATTTCAGAGCACTACTTTGTTTTTTATTTTTTATATCATTCAAGTGTTCATATATTCTACACTACTACACAAGGAGAAAAATACTTCATTGAATTTTTAATTAGATATGTTGTGACATATATAAAGGGCTGTCTTGGCTGTTTTTATTGTAAGTCTGATAAAGTAGCAGTTTTGTTGTGAAAGCACTAACTTTGTATATTAAAACTTTTTTATTTAATAGATGTGTTGGTCGGCTCTATATTTTTATTTTATTTTGCAGTTCTTTGTGTATTGTGTTGTCCTTAACTGGGCAGTGGCACTTTTTATATTTTCAACCTACTGGTTTAACTGTTGTGCTAACATTTTTTATTTTTTTAGCATTTGTTAACAGTGTTAGTCTCACTAGGCTAACAGGCTCTTTTGAAGAGAGACCCTGAGGTGGTATTTATACTACTAGGTGAAATCTGGCCAGGGCATCAGGGAACTTTGCCTACTCTTTTTGATAGGTGTCATGGGATCTTTTACATCCACCTGAGCTAATACCAACTCAAGCACATTTGATAATTTCCCCTATCTGTGCCCCAAAGAAAATCTCCCATTATCCTTTACCTGCATATGGATGTAGGCCACCACTAATTTTATCCAAGACTTCAAAAGAAATCAGTCTCATTCTTAATGTTTTCTAATAATTCCCCTTACATACCCATTCATTGATAGATATGAGCCTCTGTCCATACCTCAACTTCATAAGTAATTAAAAGGCTGTTTTCTACTAGTTTCTTTTTGTATCCACTAGGAGTAAAAGAATCACTACATACCCCATTAAGATCCATTCTCTGTCAGTAAGTCATGTGTGCATGTGTATGCTTACTCCTGGCCATTCCCCATATTCCGGGACCAATGAATACCGTAGACTGCTTAATACTCCATTCTTCTAAAGACCATGTGCACTCACCAAATCAAAACTAAAAAGAAGGCAGTAAATAAACACTTCTGACTTCACTGGCACATAACCTTCATAATTCTCAAGTTGGTAGAATGAGAAAAATGTGATTGACACAATAATAAGCCACACATTAAAGCAGCGTATTGTGTTAACATAATTTTCATAGGTCAAAAAATAGAAATACTTTGAGTGCTTGGATGATAGCTAAGCTGTGAACAGCTGTTACTGTTATAGGTGGAAATGAATGGCTGATTGTGGCAGTGGCTAGATTGTCATTAGTCATGCTGGAGAGAATAGTATCCTAAGTAAAAGGGAATGCCTGTAAAGCACAATGTATGCTAAAGTATTTTGCACCAATACTAGTAGTATTTTGTGCATGTATAAATCAGAAAAATGTGTTTGTATATTTTAAGTTTAATTTATATTCAGCTTCCTACAAATGTGTGCTGCATACTTCTCAGAATTAAAACACATCAGAAGCTGATTAGAAAATGCAAATTGTATGGTGGTGCTAAATAAATAAATAAATAATACACTCTTCCAAGTGCTGAAAATTTCTGTGTAGTACAAACTGCATGCTGAAGCAGAAACAAAAATAAAGGCAGTAGGCACTGTTAAACAGCAATTTTGTTATGTTTCTGTTTTCAGGCAGTACTGTATATCTGCCCAAAATTCATAAAGAAAATAGCATTAAAGATGGTGCTTTAGGTAAGGTTCTTTTCTTTTGTTATTTTTTTCTTTGTATTATTCAATATTACAAGAAGTGCAGCCATTCTAAATGATGAAACATGAAATGCCTCTGTGAAACTCAACAAAATAATAACACATGAGACATATCAAGACATAGTGAGTCTTATGTGTAATAATTAAAAACAAATGCCAATACAAGATGGAGTGCTTAAGTCTTTTACGGTTTGAAAGAAAAATGATTCCTTAGTTTTAACAGTGTGGATCAGTCCAATGATTATGTATAAATGTACAAAAGGATACGGCCAGTATGAGAAAGTGAAATGAAGAAGTAGAAATAGCTGGAATAGCAGACTGTGTACAGATGTAAAAAGGCTGGACTTCAACACTGGGCCTGGATATGACAATGGGTAACTAGAAACTAGTTTAGTACATCCTCTCGCACTGAGTTGTTAAAATAAAATTCTAGTTTAGCTGGTTGCTCTACATCTAGCATCGGGGGCATCAGATCTATGAAGAAAAAACTGAAGCAGTGCAAAATACAAAAGCAAATGAAGAGGAACTGTTGTCACTGTGCTCTGTAGGGAATTATGTTAATATAGCATGGGATTAAGGTGGGCTGCTTGTACTGCACAGGAGATCTAACACTTTATATAAGCATAGTCCTTGCCAAGAGATTAACAAAAAGTTTATTGACCCAGAAATAGCTAGATGCAGGATCATGCTAACTGATGGAGTTTGAACATGGAATATTCTGTGGGCTAATCATATTATATGCATTATAAAGTTTTGAATATGCAGTCATGTCTGAATTCCCAAAACAAAATATTGGGGTTGACATTTAGGAATATTCTTCCCCGCTTTGAAAATATAAAGAAAAAAAGTGTTTATTTTTTTTCTTTTATATATTTAGTGTGATGATAGCTGCATGATGCTAACAGTAACCTCCAGCTAACTTCATGACAACAGAAACCAGATGCACTGGAATTTATGAAATCTGAAATATGAGTCAAAAGTCACATGACTAGCAGCCTGCCTCTCCAACTGATTCAGTAACAATCAGAAAAATAAAAGTATGCTGAAATCTTCTGACACAATGAAGCCAACCATCTAAATTATAAAAAGCTCAGAATCAAAGCAAAACCCTCTTTAAATCCTTTGTGAAATTGAAGCTGGTACTGGGTACCAGCTGCTGTGTAAGAATATATTGGCCAATTGGACACAATCATTCCCAATGCAAGGCAACAGCCAATCATCCTACTCATCCATTTGTGCATTAAAAGCCAGTCCTAAGAGACAATCATCCATGCAGCCATCGAGTGAATCTTTTTAAATGGCTTAACTCCCCAAACTATGTATCCAGAAGAACAATGTACAATGCTGAACTCAGTACATGCCCTGTACTGCGCATGCCCAGCTCCATCAACAGCTTATGCTGCTGGACATGCCTGTCCCACCACCTCCCAACAGCTGTTGGCATCTGCCAAGCATTATTAGTACAGCTTCCCTCTTTTTTGGTTCTGTAAATTAGCTGGGTAGTTACCACCCAAAGCATAGGTTGAGCAAGCTGACAGTGGTCAGCTAATCTTATCCTCCCCTGCCCAGTTTCTCTAGTGCTTATGTTAGTGATTGGCTAATACTCATGACTTCCTCTGTTCATCACATGACATAAGGTTACTCGGATATTACTCTATCATTCAGCAGTCTATGGAACATTTTTATTTACACTAGGACTACTAAAAATGCGTTATTCTAAAGAGTAAGAAAATAGCAGTAACTTTAACAAAAGAAAATTTCCTGATCTGCAGTATAAGACACATATTTAAGCAGGTATCATTCTTAGAAATACCCAACCAAATATGGCAGTATGACTGTATGTACCACTATAATGATACACAATATGCAAGAATAATTTGTCATGTATAGGCACTGACGCAGTATAAAATACTTCAGCAATAAATCTTAGATTGTGCTTTTTCTTACTTACTGTCAAACATAAGAATAGTCAGGGAACAGTATATCAAGGAATCAAGTAATCTCACACTGTAAGACTGTTTTTATTCTTATGACAAAGATCCAATATATGATGAAGTCTCTGGGACGAATAGTGAACATTAAATTTTAGCGATGCTAAAAAAGAACTTTCTTACCTTCTTCAATGCTTTTCTTGGTGGATTTTGTGGTGTTTTGTACTATTGACACCTTGGCCTGCTTGTGTGCTGCTTTGCTTATATATATATATAAAATATATATATATATATATATATATATATATGTATATACACATAAGCACACACACACACATATATATATATATATATATATATATCTATATATATACATATATATATATATATCTATATCTATATCTATATCTATATATATATATATATATATATATATATATATATATATACACACATACATATATGTGGATCTAGGATGTTTGCTCAGCTGAGGAAACAATCGAAATCCAAATGGCCGGGCATACTCACGCGAAAGTGCGATTCAAAGAAGCAGCACTTTCGCGTAAGAATGACTGTTGCCAAGGTTGTACTACGGTGTTGGTAAGTGAAATGTCACTTTTACCTACTGTAGTGCAGTCTCAGAGGGAGAATAATAAAGTAGGGGGGTGTGGGGGGCAGAAAATATACAATGTAAATTAAGTGTTTTTTTTTTTTATTTTTTTTCACACGCTTTAACGAAAGTGCTTTTTTGATAAAAGCGCTTTCGATAAAGTGTGTTCGGGTTTTATGGATTCGGACAATTGCTAAATCGAGCAAACGTCCTAGATCCAGTATATATATATATATATATATATATATATATATATATATACACACAC